>NC_053171.1:58098030-58144421 GCF_016835505.1 Polypterus senegalus
TCCCTGATGACACCACAAATTAGACAATCTACAAGTCTCTGACTTAAAGTTTACATCCAAACAATATATTGGATCTCTTTTCATCCATCCATCCATTATCCAACCCGCTATATCCTAACTATAGGGTCACGGGGGTCTGCTGGAGTCAATCCCAGCCAACACAGGGCGCAAGGCAGAAAACAAACCCCGGACAGGGCACCAGCCCACTGCAGGGCATGCGCACACAAACACAGGACAATTTAGAATCGCCAATGCACCTAACCTGCATGTCTTTGGGCTGTGGGAGGAATCCCACGTAGACACAGAGAGAACATGCAAACTCCATGCATGGAGGACCCAGGAAGCGAACCCAGGTCTCCTAACTGTGAGGCAGCAGCGCTACCCACTGCTCCACCATGCCATCAGATCTCTTTTCACTGTTCCGTTATTTCACAGAGTAATAATTTCCATTTGTTTGCGATAATGCGATCTTTACTATCATTTTTGTGAGACTTTTGAATTTTAGTATTCTCATTATCTCTAACCTGCTCTGCATGTGTATCGCACCAATGTTTTTGAATTCTTTACCACGTTCTACTTTGTCATCTATTCTTTGTCTTTTATTTCCGGCCCTGGGCGTGGTTAAATGTCTTGGCACAAAGTCTTGCCTCGCGGGATGTGAAAGAGTTCAAGAAGGGTTAGATAAGAGAAAGAGGTTTTAGGAAAAGGAAAGTAGATTACAAGCAGGAGGCTTGAGCCAACGTAAACATTTTACCAATTGCAAATAGCCTCTGCTTAGAGGAAGATAGAGAAAGGATATGTCAAGAGGGGAAAACTCAAAGGGCAAAAGAACTGAAGCAAGGCAGGTAGCTGAAGAGATGCAAAAACATGCCTGGGAATTCCAGTGAGCTGAGATGACAATGGACATCCTCAGCCAAATCAATGGCTTTCTAGGTGTAATCTTTAAGCGGTAGACACATCTAAACTGTTTTGAAAAGTTTTGTAAATTTTGGAAGAAGCAGTGATACTTTTAAAAATACTTCTCTTAGAAGTAGGAGGGTCAGAGGAAAGTTCACATTGCCATACTATGATAGAAGGTAAAGGATAACAAAATGCTTGGCATTGGGTCAAATATAATATAGTGACAGAATTTATAAAGACGATGAGAGATTCACATAGAGGTTAGATAGTGTGAAAAGATGAGCCTTGACACAAAACAAAGGTTTGGGGCAGCCACCTGTATATTATTTCCTGGCTGCAAAAATTGAGTAAATTGATAGCACTAATGTGCACAAATCGGAGTCCAAAACAGAACTGCCCAACAGAGGACAGGAGTTGGGTTTTTTATAGAGATATTTTAAGGAAGAGACATTGTCCTCAGGGCTGGGACAGGAAGTGGCATCATCCTCAGGGCCGAGGTGGAAGTGATGTCTTTGTACTCAGGCAGAATTTCCAGTGTCTGGTCTGCAGGGACAAAATAAGAGGGTTAAGAGCACCCTGCCATTTTTCCAGCCGGGCATGGAATTCCCTTCTTTTGGTCCCAGTGGCTGGCTCCCATTCGCACACGTGTGACAATAGATAAATTGAGCAATAATTCATACAAAATATTTCACCTTGTGTCTGTATTCTATGAGATGACCAAGACAGGAAAGACATGGGATTGCCAGCAATATACAAAGACAGGTTTATGAAAGATCTGAATGTGTAAATGCCAGGGGAACACGAGCTCAGCAAGTATTTAACCATGTTTCGAGTTATAAAGGGACCAAGGTTTAAAGAAGGAGCCTTTAATTTTGATGAAGTAAAGGAGAGGATGGAAAAAGAATTGTGGGGTTACCATACTGGTTTTAATAGTAAACCAAGATGTGGGATTGATTAGCACCAATGTGTTTTAGATTGGATGTGGAATGAAAGCCCAGTAATATAACTCCCAAGTCATGCAAAAAATAAAATCACTCTTCTTAACTGCTGAGTTAATATGCTGAATGTTGAAACAATGCTGTTGGGAGGAGGATGTTGCAATATTACACACTAAGTGGCCTCTTAATCAATCTACTGCATCTTTTTAGTAGTAAGCTGGTTCTGCATTTATCTTCATATCTGGTTTAGTTTTTCAGAGCATGAGTCAAGCAAGTCAACAAATGTGAGCACAGGCATACTTTCCTATTTTTGTAACAATGTTCTAGAGATCATCTTAGCTTATGTGGAGATATTGTGACCGGGAAGATTAGCTACTTGAGTTTACAGCCTTCTTCAAAAATTCTTATCAATGTACATCAGCCCACTCTCTTTACTTAGGTATTGTGCTGAAAGCAAATTTACTACTTTTTCTGCTTTAGTGAAAGTGATATAATTATAAGTTTGTTTAGTCCAAAAAGATTCTTTTTAACCCTGGACAACCTGCATATAAACAGCACTAGGAGTGAATGAAGTGCTGCTGTATTTAGTTTATGCATTTGGTGGCAGTTGTGTTTGGACACCAAAAATGGATAAAGCAACACATTTGATGGCCAGAAAGCAAAAATATTTTTGCTGAAGACTTTGATCTTCAAGCATCGGTAATTCAGAGAAAATCAGGAAGTAGAGCTTATCAGCAGTGAAATATGTTTTAATGATTCTGGAATGTGTCATCCCAGGCTTGAGCTTATCCTTAGGGTAGTCCATGAAATCCAACTTGTTTAAAGTAAAATTTTATCAAAAAATGTTTATTAAAAACAGATTCAGAATTTTTAAGTAGTATAAATTTATTCCCAATAATGCATCATCACATCTTGGTTTGTATTTTTAAACATTGCATATTCATTTTCTGTTAATTAGCTGTCCTGCTGTGAGATATTAAGGGTGTAAGATGGGTGTTCTTAGCAGTGGACTGACATCTCTTTACAGGCCGGCTCTTTTCAGCCCCCTGCCTTCCTTCAGACACTGGATTAATGTATTTATATATGAAATATATATAATTTTCCACTCACGTTAAGATGTGAAGGATTCCTTGTTTTAAATGATGCTGGGAATTACTCTGGCACCTTGTGATGATTGAAAAAATATAGACAGCTAATGAAGGCATTCTGTGTGCATGAAATCATTTTTTTCAATTCATACCTTGAAGCACTTTGCTTTGAAGCCTTTTGAATGAGATGCTCACGCTTAAAACTGCTGATATATCACTATTTAGCCCTCTCCCATAAACAAAATGTAGTCAGAAAATACTTAACTTTGACACTAACAGCATGACTCATGTAAAGACTACAGCTTTAAGGTAAATGGGACTGACATCAATAAAAATCAAATATCAGACTACACAAGCAAAGTTTCCAATTTAGCATGCTCTGTAAACGAGGGATTAAAAGGAAATGAAAGTACAAGACAAGGTCCTCTTAACTGATGATCAGAAATTCTAAAAGCGGGCAGTATGTGGTTGTGAAGAACAGGATCTAATACGGGGTCCTCAATCACCGTCCTGGAGGGCCACAGTGGCTGCAGGTTTTTGCTCCAACCCAGTTGCTGAATAAGAAGCACTTATTGCTCAAGTAACACTTCTGCTTTATTTTCCTTGTCTCGCTCATTAAGATTTTGAAGCCTTATTGCTTATTTTAGTCTTAAACAGCTGTAGTCTTGGTTTTTAATCGCTCCTAATCAATAATAACATGCAAATGACAAAAGAGACCAGCATTTCTCCATTTAGCTTGTTACCATTTACAATTATTGTCTATTTATCATGCACTATTGGGTTTAATTAAATACTTGGAAAAAAAGAGAAGAGAAAAAAGTAATGGACTTAGAATTATTCACCCATTTTAGCCTTCATGTTATTTGGAGTATATCCTTAGAAAGGGCAAGAAAATCTAGAATATTAGAATTACCTAACATAGCTGAGGTAAAACACTAACAAGCCATGAAATTAAATTATTGGAAATAGTTGCTTTCTAACTAAGCAACTGGGTTAGAACAAAACCTGCAGCCCTCCAGGTTTGTGATTGAGGAGACCTGATCTAATATAATACACCAAGTGACGTTTTTATTAAATACACTAAATACATTAAATACAATATAAATAATGGTGAATTGGTCCATCATTTGTTGTCAGATCTGGTTGAATTCGCCAAGGCATTGATTTAGCAAAGTGTTCAGAATGAACCACAGACATGCTTTCATGTGAGTGCAAAATGTTGCAAATTAGAAGGTGGTGGTCTTTTGCAACCTCACGTCTCACTAATATTGAGTTGAATCAACACATTGTGGCTGGGATTTCTACTACATTATACTTTATCTACCATGATGTTTCTGGAGTCATTCCAAGACTGGTATTCAATATCATGTCACTGAAAAAATACAATCGCTACAGGGTATGCTGCTGTTAAGACGCTATGTATATGTTTGGCACTAATGCTCAGGTATTCTCTGGCACTTAAGAGTTCATATTGTTGATTTTTTTATCCTCTCCGGTGGTGTTTCAATATTTCCACTCATCTGAATAAACTGACATGATTCAACAGATCAGGTATTGTTTAAAAATCTGTGTAGTGTACAGAGTTCATGTTTCTTATCCCAATGAAACCACTGCTTCTTGTTTTTTTACTATAACTTTGTTAGCCTATCAGCCGCCATACCTATTTTGCAACACGTCTGAGCACATTTCTCTCTGATCTGAATTGTTTATCTCATTGTAGTTACCCTCTTGACACCATCACAAGTGAACATCCCAGCAAAGAAGCTGTTCCTGATGCACTCGTGCTGGGATGTCTGACATTTCTTAGCAAAGTTATTTATATCTCACATATTCATTTGGCCAACTGAATTCACACATTACCATTTGTAGCAACCTACATACTTTAAATATAATTTATTACAGCCACTTACATAACAGCCATTTAAAGGCATGTGTAGCAAATGATTTGGTCATTAACAATTAATCTAAAATATACTATTTAGTAAGCTGGATGTGTAGTCAGGATAACTTCAGGAAGAAAAGCATTGTGCATGACATAGACAGGTCTAGGCAGACACTTTAGACAAAAAAGACAAACTTCAAGTCACCAACGATACATTCTATATAAAATGTTGTCTCATCTGTTTGAGGTTTAAAACTTTAAATTTCATAGCTTCTGCACTGATTATAAACTGATGGCTACATTTTAAGAAAACGAATTTGCTAATTTTGCTGGTAAATAAAAGTTGACAAAATTAAATGGCAAGGTAGGCAATATATTTCCTTGGATATATAGTCTAAGACTTATAGGAAATATTCTGTGAAAACAGAATAATACCAGAGAAACAAATAAAGGTTTGGGACCCAGTCCCGTGTACTGTAGGTCTTGAGGATAGATATCTTGTAACATTAACAAAGATATTTTTTGCATAATACAGTGGATTTTTATATGTGACATACAGGAAATGACAATGATAATTGACAGTGATGTTGAAATGGTGAGCCAGATGTGATAAGATGGGTTGGAGGTGGAAGTGAGGTCATCTGGGGTGAGCCAGAAGTGAGATCATCTAATTGAGTCGTATCTTTGGTACTGTTTCTTGGATGGACTTTGAACGGAGTTTTGGAAGATACAGTAAGTCTTTTAATCGTCCGTTTTCCTGAAGGATAAGAGAGAGAGGCATTAGCGATAAACGTCAAATCTCCCTGGTTGTTGTATTCACACTGCGTCGAGCTTGTTGGCTAACCCCTATTTCTGCGTGTGTGACAATATACAGTAGTTTAGAGGGTCCTGTAAAGTTAGAGACGGAACAATTGGCTGATGGGTACAGTAGAGGATGTGGTCAACAACAACAACAACATTTATTTATATAGCACATTTTCATACAAACAGTAGCTCAAAGTGCTTTACATATTAAAGAATAGAAAAATGAAAGACATAATTATAAAAAATAAATCAACATTAACATCGAATAAGAGTAAGGTTCAATGGCCAGGGGGGACAGAAAAAACAAAAAAACTCCAGACGGCTGGAGAAAAAATAAATGGTCGTTGAAGATTTTGGTGTCATTTATATTACATTGATTAGCCTGCTTTAAAAGTCATTACACATAATACATTTGATAATATTATTTCATAAAGTAAATAAATAAAAACAGAATTATTAGATTTTTTTATTCATGCTAATCATTTAAAAGCATAATTATATTTACAATAGCAATTCTTAATTTAATAGTTTTTGCATATATCATATCAAATATTTTTTAATTTATTTTACATGCTTTGTTTCTTGGATCCTCCCTGTGTGAACTTTGCATGTTTTCCCTGTGTCTAAGTGGTATTCCTCAGTTTCCTCCCATTGTCCAAGGACATTCAGAGGTCCGGTGAATTGGTAACACTAAATTGTCCCTAGTGTGTGTTTGGTGTGTGGCTGTACAGGTGTGTTTGTCCTGCGATGGTATGAAAAGGGCCATTTTCGTTGCTGGAAAATCACTGCAAAAATGAAGACAAAGGAGCATTCTGCTGATGTGAGAAACAAAGTCATTCAAATGCACAAAGCAGGAAAGGGCTACAAAAAATATCTAAAATGTCCCGTTGCACACTGTTGGATCCATGATCAGAAAGTGGAAGGTTCATCACAGCACCTAATCTCTTACTAGTACCGACCGTCCCCCAAAACTAAACATCAGAGCGAGACATTGAGTGGAGAGTGAGGCGACTAAAAATCCAACCTTCACTCACAGAAATCTTCAATGCTCTTTGGCTGAAGCTGGAGTGAAGGTGCAGGGGTCCACAATTTAAAGAGTTCCCCATAAAACAGGCCTCTATTGAAGGGTAGCAAGAAAGAAGCCATTACTTAAGAAGGTCCACATAAAAGCACATATGACATTTGCTACAAAGCATGGAAAGACCCAGTTAAGATGTGGAAGAAGGTTTTATGGTCAGATGAGACCAAAACAGAACTTTTTGGCCAGACTTCAAAGAGGTATGTGTGGTGTAAAACTAACACTGCCCGTGCCTCAAGAAACACCTACAGTAAAATATGGTGATGGCAGCATCAGGCTATGGGTATGCTTTTAATGTGCTGGGACTGGAAATCTTGTCAGAGTTGAAGGAATGATGGATGGACACAAAAAACGCACAATATTGCAGTAGGACTCGTTATAGTCTGCTATGAACCTACGGCTTGGTAGGAGATTCATCTTTCAACATGACAATGACCCAATGTGACACTGGAATGGCTCATAAACAGTAAGTTGAATGTTTTGGAGTCATTGCCCTGATCTTAACCCTTTTGAAAATCTGTAGCACTATTTGAAAACTGCTGTCCAGAGGCAATATCCCACAAACCTAGAGAATTTCTAGAAATTCTGCTAATAAGAACAAGTTAGAATTATTCCTGAACAATATGTAAAACTAGAACATATTTACATACCCAAAAGAATTAAGGCTGTTATGGCAGCACACATGTTCTCAACAAAGTAATCACGTGTAGGGATTGAATACTTAGGCAAACACTAACTTCTGAGATTTTCTTCTTCAGTTAAATATCTACAGAAAATGGTTTATTTTGACTTTGGTAGTGTATTGTTACAGCATGAGAGTTCACATTAAAAATACTGAATAGATAAATATGTGTAGAAATCTTTTGTCATGCAGAAAAGTATGATGAGTTTCAAGGGGATTGAATACTTTTGCATGCCACTGTATTATATCTGTACCTGTGCAGCTAATTAAAGATAAAAGGTATACAGACATACTTTCCAAATTATGACTAAAAAGTGTTTAGGTGTCGCTTTAAAAACCACATTTATTGAAATATTGTTATTAAAAAAATTAAAAATTAAAATTAAGAGCAGGTAACATTGTTTACATTAATCTTTTATCTTGGTGTTGTTGACAGTCTTAGCCCTTTGTTGTGCAATGGACCATACTAGTGCACCTGGAGAAACACCACACAGACACAGGAAGAACATGAGAATTCCAGACAGGCTGAGTCTGGGATGGGAGTTTAAACCAGGACCCCAGAGCTGTTAGACACCAGAGCTAACCCTTATGCCATCATAAAATTTTACTTCTATCATGCAGCAAAAACTGAAATAAACTATTTTCTGGAAAATAAATCCTTCAACTGAAAACACAAGAGGAACCAAAACTTTCAGAAATAAAAATGTAAATTTCTACACAATACCCACCTATTTCCTGAAAATATAAGGACAAGAAAATCAGTAGTTACACGCATGCTATAGGTTTCCTCCGAATAAAGAGAAAGTATTAAAAAATGGTTTGTTACAAGAAACACTTGAGGGTTCCAATTAAGTAATAAACTGCTGTCTCCCAATATTTGGATGAAGTATGTGAAATATATACTTTTATACATGATATGGTTTTTGTCTACATTATGACATGAAGAATAAAAAAATAGTGTGGTGGCTTTAACTATAATATACAAGTAATGAACGTGAATGAACAAATGAATGAACGGCCATCTGGCTGGATGGATAGAGAGTTAGATGGATGGATGAAAATATTCCACTAATTTTTAATACTGGAAGCTATAATTCTCTGACTGCTTCTCAAAATCTAGACAAACTTCTATAAGCAAATATGATTTATTCATGTAAAGCTTTCATTTTAAACACTGTGCTCTAAAGAGACCCATTTTTCAGCATTTAAAATAACTATATATTGTACAACTGTCTGACCATCTTTTTAAGCTGTCTTCTTAACATTCTCAAATCTAAACAACCAAAGAAAAATAAAATTAAATTTCATATTGGAAGAGTACATACTGTATTCTTCATTAGATATTATCAGGAGGCTTAAATACAGTATATACAAGGAACAACTTAGAAATAGATAAAGTTGTGTTAGCAGATAGAAAATTTAAAGAATACATAAAAACGAAATTTAGTTAATACAGTAAGTGATGGGCAGTACGGTGGCACAGTGGTAGCACTTCTGCCTTGCAGTAAGGAGACCTGGGTCCGCTTCCCGGGTCCTCCCTGCATGGAGTTTACATGTTCTTCCCGTGTCTGCATGGGTTTCCTTCGGGTGCTCCGGTTTCCTCCCACAATCCAAAGACATGCAGGTTAGGTCCATTGGTGATCCTTAATGTGTGTGTGTGTGAATTGCAGTGGGCTAGCACCCTGCCTGGGGATTTGTTCCTGCCTTGTGCCCTGCGTTGGCTGGGATTGACTCTAGCAGACCCCCGTGACCCTGTGTTAGGATATAGTGGGTTGGAAAATGACTGACTGATAGTAAGTGATGTGTGACGCTAGTAGTACTACAAATTTCACCGTGCTTATCCAGTTAAGTGGGAGCTCAATGTATAAGAAGACTGCCAAATGAAATCAATAATAAGAAGACAAAGTCATGGAGAGCTGGGGTCTTAGACCTGTGGCTTACAGCAAAACCCCTCCCATCTACTTAGAAAAAGTTGGTACAACAGTCAGGATCATGTTCTTTGACTTTTTCAGTGCTTTTGACACCATTTTGCCTCAGGAGCTGGTGAAAAAAGGCTTTGAATCGTGATGTCCCCACAATCTACTGAATCATGGACTACCTGAACAACAGACAGCAGCTTGTGAGGCTCAGGGACTATGTGGCAGAAGTTGTGGTGAGTAATGCTGGAGGACCTCAGAGAACTATCCTGTCTACCTTCCTGTTCACCCACTACACAATCAACTTCCTACACAATGCACCACATGCCATCTACAAAATGTTTTAGATGACTCTTCCATCACAGGTTGCATTAATAATGGAAACAAGTCAGAGTACAGAAAAGTTGTGGAGAACTTTGTCTTGTGGTAAAAGGAAAAAAACTTGCAACTCAACATCAGCAATACATTGGTGTGCCAAGAAGCCCCTGTGACCAATCACCATTCGGGGAGGACATGGAAGTGGTGCAGAGCTACAAGTACCTAGGGGCTCACATGAAAAACAAATCAGATTGGTCTGACAACACAGTGATGCTGGACAAGAAGAGCCAGAGCAGACTTGACTTCCTAAGGAGACTCAGGGCTTTAAATGTGTTCAGCAAGCTGCTTGAAATGTTCTACCAGTCCATAGTAGCCAGTGTGGTGTTCTATGCTGCAGTCTTCAGGGGACACAACCTCAGCTCAAAAAAAGCACAATGCCTGAACAAACTTATTAGGAAAACCTGGTCCATCACAGTGAGAGCCCTGGACACACTGGAAGCTGTTGTAGAAAAGCAGATGGTAGCAAAATTGGATGCCATCATGAAAAATCCCATCCATCCCCTACATAAGGTACTCTCTTGGATCACTTTTATGTATAGGCCCATTTCACTACAGTGTGCAAAGAAGCGCTTCTGGGGGTCTTTTCTGATCACTGCTATCAAGCATTTTAGTGCTTCTTTCCGATGTATTTGTTAAGTTAATTTTGAAATACCCTTTTGAAATATCTGCACAATATTTATTTATTTGTTTATTTTTTCACTGTATAGATAGATAGATAGAGATAGATAGATACTTTATTAATCCCAAGGGGAAATTCACATAATCCAGCAGCGGTATACTGATGCAAAGAAACAATATTAAATTAAATAGTAATAAAATGAAAAAATAAAAATAAAAAGAAGACAATAACTTTGAGTAATGTTAGCATTTACTCCCCTGGGTGGAATTGAAGAGTCGCATAGTGTGGGGGAGGAACGATCTCCTCAGTCTGTCAGTGGAGCAAGACAGTGACAAAAGTCTGTCACTGAAGCTACTCCTCTGCCTGGAGATGACACTGTTCAGTGGATACAGTGGATTCTTCATGATTGACAGGAGTATGCTTAGTGCCCGTCGCTCTGCCACAGATGTTAAACTGTCCAACTTTACTCCTACAACAGAGCCTGCCTTCTTAACAAGTTTGTCCAGGCGTGAGGCGTCCTTCATCTTTATGCTGCCTCCCCAGCACACCACCACGTAGAAGAGGGCACTCGCCACAACCGTCTGGTAGAACATCTGCAGCATCTTATTGCAGATGTTGAAGGATGCCAACCTTCTCAGAAAGTATAGTCTGCTCTGACCTTTCTTACATAGAGCATCAGTATTGGCAGTCCAGTCCAATTTGTCATCCAGTTGCACTCCCAGATATTTATAGGTCTGCACCCTCTGCACACAGTCACCTCTGATGATCACAGGGTCCATGAGGGGCTTGGGCCTCCTAAAATCCACCACCAGCTCCTTGGTTTTGCTGGTGTTAAGATGTAAGTGGTTTGAGTCGCACCATTTAACAAAGTCTTTGATTAGCTTCCTGTACTCCTCCTCCTGCCCACTCCTGATGCAGCCCACAATAGCAGTGTCATCAGCAAACTTTTGCACGTGGCAGGACTCCGAGTCATATTGGAAATCTGATGTATATAGATTGAACAGGACCGGAGAAAGTACAGTCCCCTGTGGCGCCCCTGTATTGCTGAACACAATGTCAGACCTGCAGTTCCCAAGACGCACATATTGAGGTCTGTCTGTAAGATAGATGTATTATCTGTTATGTGAATCTGTAGTTTTGTTTTCTATGTTTCTGCTACTGTATGCATCTGAATTTTCTCTTGGGATTAATACAGTTTTTCTGATTTGATCTATCTAATCCAAGACACACTTACATTTTCACCCACACCTTGGGCCTCATGTATAACAATGTGTGTAGAATTCACACTAATTTATGGCGTACGTACAAAAGTGATAAATGTGCGTACACATAAAAAAATTCAGATGCTCAAAGCCGTGCGTAAGTCAACTTCCACACACTTCAGCTTTATAAATCCCGGTCAGCATGAAATGTAACACACGTGCACACACCTGCCTCCCCACCCCAACTCATTCCATAACTTTACATATTTTATTATGCAAGTCGATATAAATATCACCTTCTGTTCTGTGGTTAAAAGATAATAGCAAAAGCATGTGAAAAAAAGAATTTCAGCGACTGCAAAGTAGGGGCAAGGAAAAATGTACAATCTGTTGACTTAAGCAGTGGCATAAGCAAAAAAAGGAAGTTAATCGAGTGATACAGAGTGGTGAAAACACTCGAAAGTTCAAGTTCAGAAAGTCGCACCATGCCCAAAATAAAAAAGAAGTGATTGGATATCAAAGTCACTGTGAAAAGTGACAGGGGGCGAGTTTAGACCAGGGGTAGGAGAGAGAGGTGTGTGTGTGGGGAAATGGGAGGTGTTAGTAACAGGGTTCTCAACCTTAATTTGAAATCACCCTAGAGGATCTATTCCAGATACATATGCCCCTAAAATACAGGTTCCTGAATCATGTAAAGAAGGGATCTTCAGAGTAATGATCAAAGGGTTACAATGGTATTCGGCACATTCATGAGGGGCATGTCCTTTTATAATAGAAAACGATATTTCAGACCATACTTCTGGGCCTTTATAGGGTTGATAAACACCAGTCATCAGTTCCAGTATTAGCCAAAACCCAGTCCCACATGTCACAGTTACTTCCGAATCCAGAGTTTGTAACAGTTACACACACATTTGTCAGACCAGTTCCACTGGATTTGTCGATCAGTCCCACAGTCAATAATAGAACAGAAATCCACCTGAACTGATGTGGTGATTCCGAAAGGAAAAGTCAAGGTGACCAGAGCAGTCGACAAGGGGATGGAAAGACATAGTAGGACCACAATCAAGGGTGCCATCTTTTGCAATGTGAGATGTGAATCCAAGCAGGCAGTCCCTCAACTTTAACAGCATGTGGTGTCTACAGCAGAACTTGAACGGTCCTCTCCACCGAGGGTGATGCCAATGTTTCCTTCGAGTATCTCTAGCCAGAATCCAGGTTCCTAATGGAATCGGGAGTCCTTTGATGGAGGACTAGTTCTCCAGGCCTGATTCACCTGCTCGTGGACTTCCTTCAGAGAAGCTCGGAGACCTGTAAGACTGGAAAGAAGATCATTGTCCACAGTATGCAGTGTAACATTACCTATGACCATGCCGACTGGCATGGTCCATCCGGTCAGAATTTCGAATGGCGACAGCCCTAACTGCCAATGTGTTCTTCCCCTTAATCCCATCAAGGCCAGAGGCAGAGCATCAGGCCAAGTTAAATTTGTTTGCTCACAGATTTTAGCCAATTTAGATTGCAAGGTACCATTGCATCGTTCCACAATACCTCCACTCTGGGGGTGGTATTTGCAATAATGATGCACATTTATCTGGAGCCAGGTGGTTAATTCATTTATAATGGAATTTAGTGGGTGCCATTATCAGTTTGTAATTTCTGTGGTATTCCCCATCTAGGAATGATTTCCTTTATCAAAGCTTTTGCCACAGGTTTGGCATCTGCATGTTTGGAAGGGAAAGCTTCCACCCATCGGGAGAACACATCAACAATTACTTAACAGTATCGGTACCCTTTGATGGTGTTAATTCAATGAAGTCCATTTGAAGGTGTTCAATGGACCCATTAGGTTAGGTGTAATGGCGGGACTTACCTGGGTGCCCTTTCCTACATTAAACTTTTGACATAATGCACAGCACCTGCAGAACTGCTCTGCATATGTAGAGAAACCTACAGCTTCCCAATATTTTTCAACATCTTGAACCATGGCGTCTTTTCCAGCATGGTCTAGGCCATGGGCATTTTTCCATACCTGGGAAAGAAGCTTTGGGAGGAAAGGTTTGTTAGTTTGCTTATGGGTCCAGACTCCATCAGAGAGGGACCCTTCTTTGGACCATTTTCTTCTCTGTGTCCGTGGCTGCATTCTGTAAAGAAATAATTTGATTATCAGTGTCCTGGTCATTTCTCTGTTGGAATAAAAGATTGGTGTGTTATTATACGCAGCCCGTTTAGCAAAATGATCAGCTAATTTGTTTCCTTTACTGACAGGATCCTGTTTTCCTGTGTGAGCTTGACATTTAATGATCGCTAGCTTTGATGGTTTCGTTATGGCCTCTAAGAGGGATTCTTTTAGTTTTTATGTTGAATGGGCTTGCCAGTACTGGTCTTGAATCCCTGAGTTTCCATAATGCCCCATGATCATGGCAGACTCCAAAAGCATATCTAGAATCAGTATAGATAGTTACAATTTTTCCCTCTGACAACTGACAAGCTCGGGTGAGAGCTATCAACTCAGCTGCCTGCTTAAACTTGAAGAAATTCGGTTTGCTTCCAGCAGGTGGTCACCTTTGACCACTGCATAGCTGGTTGAAGGTGTTCCATTTTCCAATCATAAAGAACATCCATCCACAAAAATTATCTCTCCTGTTCCTAAGGGTGTTTCCTGTAGGTCTGGTCTAGGTTTTATAACCTTAGTTATTTTATCATGACAGTTGTGGGTTCCCCTTGATTTTCAGTTGGAAGCAATGTAGCTGGATTTAAGGTGGAGCACCTTTCTATGGTAACGTTTGACAATGTACAGAGTATATTTTGGTAGTGTATTTCCCTAGCAGTAGTGAGATGTGAGGTTTTAGCCTGTACTAAAATGGAGTGAACGGCGTGAGGCACTTTTACCACTAGGGGGCTCATGAGCACTATATCTGTACTGGCTAGCACGGCCTCTGTTGTGGCTGCTACAGCTCTGAGACAGGTTGGAAGTCCCACAGCCACTGGATCCAATTTTTCAAAAATAGGCTAAGCCTTTGTTTTTCTCCATGGAGTTGTGTAAAAATGCATTCATATATCCCCTTTTCGTCACAAACAGAGTGAATGGACGAGATAGTCAACAGTCCCAACGCATGCGCAAACAGTAGGGCATTTTTTTTTTTAAGTTACATAGAGCCTTCCCAGCTTGATCTTTCCATGCCACCTGACCAGAAAGGGGAGATCAGGGGTTGCAAAAGCTGTGCTGTTTCATTGAAGTTTAAAATCCATTGCCGGCAGTATCCTATAACGCCTAACCTGCTTTGTAACAGGTCTTGGTCTAGGAAGATTTTGAATGGTGTTTATACGGTCGCTAGTGAGAGAGAGAGCTCTTGTTTCACAAGAAATGTCATGACCTGAATATTTCACAGTTGTTTGAATTAACTGCAGTTTTGTTTTAGAAACTTTGTGGCCATTTTCTGCTAAATAATAACAATTGCTGAGTATCCGTGCACAATCTGCTTCGTAGTACTACACAACATTCCACATACTGTATCAATACACTGTCTTTTCCCAGCCAAAAGCCTTTTAAATTTTGAGCAAGAGCTTATCCAATACACAAGGGCTACAATATATCCCTGAGGCATAACGGTCCATGTCCAACGGCGGTTTTGGAAAGTAAAGGCAAACCAGAATTGAGAGTCGGGGTGCAAAGGAATACAAAATAAGCATTAGCAAAGTCAATAACAGAGAAATAACAGGCGGACGAGGGTATCGTAGAAAGAATAGTGGAAGGATTAGTAACAATAGGTGCCCTAGGAAAAACTGCAGAATTTACGTGTCGAAGATCTTAAACAAAAACGCCATGAACCGTCAGCCTTTTAAACAGGTAAAACGGGGGAGTTGACTGGAGAGTGTTTAATTTGAATGACTGCTCCACATTTCACGAGATCGGAATGTACGGCGGAGATGCCAGCCTCTGCTGCTGGAGACAGAGGATACTGGGAGCGATGCGGGCGGAAGGAGGATTTTGGGTAAATCACCAGTGGCTCACAGTGTGCTATCCTTCCATAATCATTTTCCCCTGGGACCAAAGTGCATTGGGAAGTGAGGAAAGCCAAGTGGGAGAGGCGGTTTGCAATGAAAATCAGAAAGGGAAGGACGGCACAATGCACATGTACTAAAAATCATTTTGAAGCACAAACTTTAGTTATCAAATGATCTGAGGTATCAAAGATACCCGAAGCAACATGTAGCCAGTCCGTCCTATTGAAACATTGTTCCACCCAATCCCCAATTTCAACTCAGTGAACGGTGCTATAATTGGCTAAAGAAAAACATGGGGAACCGAACCTCCGAAATAGAAAACGCTTTGGGAATATGTGAAGTGCACTGACAGCAGCAGCTGTGTTGCATGAGAAAAAATGCAAGGGATATGGAGGGTCTCTGGGCTAGTACCTGAAAAGAGAAAAGATTCTAACCAAGGTGTGTCCACTTCAGAAGGGAAGTACTGGGCAGTGCAGTGGAGGGTGTTGGGGACTTGCAAGTGGGGAAAAGAATATAAGAGTGTAGGGCTTTAGAAGAATGGTGTGTGAGGAGATGTTCAGGGTCCAGGCTGCAAAAGAGGGCTTAGTGTGGGGGGAGGTTTGGCACAGGAATTTAGGAATAGAATAGTGAAACCCTCGTTTGGTTAGAGAAATAGAGAGGGAGAGCGTAGTCATCATCCCTTCCTGAACAGATTAACAGGGCAGAGCTGATTTAACAAAAAACGGTGCATCAAAGTGGAACCACTGAAATGAAGCTGAACTCGAAGAGGTTTAGACACCAGTAAAAAATGTGGTTGTCCAGAAGCACTAAGAACAGTCAGTGTATCGTTCGAGGCAGACTAGAAAAGCAGTTTTAGTGCCATTCAGCAAAGTCAATAAAGGATCTGTGTCCCCATGGCAAGTGAGCAAAGGCAACTGAAAAGAGTGGCTGGGGGTCCCTGTGAAAGGAATATCCTCAGGTTCAGGTAAGGAAGGCGGGGAGGAAGCTGATGTGGGCAATTGCTGCAGAAGTGTCCCATCGTAACAGGCAAGATGTGTAGGTGCTTGATCTGAGGGGAGAGGTGGCTGAGCAGACGAAGAATTCGGATTAGGAGTAAAATCCACGACCTCTCCCCGGCTTCCCCTGTTCTCGGAAAAATCCACGTCTTTCACGTCCTCTCCCCCTGCCTGAGGCAGCTCCACCTGCATAATAATTCATTTGTGCCGCGATTAACTTGGTCTGAGTGTCTGACTCTTTTTGTTTAGTCTGTCGTTCAGCATGCTCCGCGTGTCTTTTTTTAACTTCATCAAAAGTGGCACTTTCCCATCCAAATACAGGACGTGCGTACTTTATTTTGAATATCACTTCTGAGTCCTGACAGAAAAGGAGGAACTCCTGCCTTGTTACGGTCGTCTGGGCTGTCTAAGCCAGAATGGTTTGTCAACAAGTCCTGAATGCGGTGTGCCCATTCATCTACTGTCTCATTTTTCTTTTGTTTGGCAGCTGAAAAGGTAGTCGGTGCCCTTTTTATATTTTGCAGCTATTGCAGTTTTCACGGTTCCCATTTGGCAAGGAAAGGACCCTCATTATTTTGTCCACGAGGCAATGCCTCATTCCAATGCCACTGTACTCCATTATGCTGCCCATAATTGACAGTAGCCAAATGGTGCCCATCTTTCTGCGTAGCACTTGGGTCCACTCGGCCGCACTGGGTTATAAATGTTGTCTAGTTGCTGCACCTGTTCCACAAACTTCACCCCCCGATTACCTTAGGATCAGGCAATTCGGACACTACGTCTTTCAGCTCTTGAATATCCCAGTTACGGTGTATCATTACAGTAGTGGGGTTAGCATTTCCTGGGGGCAGTGTGGGATCGTGTCGGGGGTTAGGAACCTCAATTAAAGGGCATGAAAATGTGGATGCTAAAGGTTTTCAGGGGTCTTATCTCTGAGGGTTTTGGTTCTAGCACGTTGTGAAATGGAGGGCTTTTGTGTAAGTTAGAAAGCCTCCCATAGCCCCTAACAAGTGGCCGTCAGTCTCATCATCAGGATCTGTAAGTGAGGAGGGGTCACATTGATATTGTTCATCAAAGAAATCATCAGTAACTGGGGCATCGGTAACCACAGGAGCCGTTGGGGCAATGAGTGAATGTGGCAGTGGAAGGGGTTGTGGGTAAAGTGTTGGGGAAGAGAGCACTGGATATAAAAGTTTTTTTTTTTATCACTCCTTCTTCTCCTTCCTTCAGACTGGGGTCCCGTATCAGCCTACACTTTCTGTAAAGCTATAAGCAGCTGTTCTTTTCCTTTCTATTCTTAAGTTCAGCAACTAAAAGCTCATTCCGTTTTGTGCTGCTTCCAACGTACAGTCTTTAATAACCAATTCCCATCTGTCATAAATATCCATCCGATAAGGACCTCCATTACAACAACCCTGTGTATTTCTGCACAGTATTTTTCTAATTCATATCTCCAGTTCCTTCCACTGGCCATCCACCTCCACTGTCCTTATTCCACCTCCTACATTTTTTTAATCCTGTCTTCTTTTCAATGAGCTTTCTAGGGACCCGCCTTTCGATCCCGACAGCGCACTAGGAGCCTGGCGATCCCCCGAAAATAATCCTTCTAACGTTAGGTTTTTTAGGACTCTTGGGGGACTGTTTGACTGGCTACTGATTGTTTTTCCCATAGTGAGTGGCAGGATCTCAGCAGAAAGTGACTCAGCCCTCGATAAACCCCGTTCCACCCGCCATCCGCTCCTATTCCCGGATTACAGCTTCAGGTGACTTCGTGTCCGTTATTGCATCAGCAGAATCCTACATCAATACGCCCGTGGAGTCCAGGATATGGAGGTTTTACCCGATCCCTTCATCAGACGGTTTGTATGCGTCAATCTGCCAGGGTATTGTCTCCGTCACCTTAGCAACCCGTTGAAACAAGAGTATGACCAGACAGCAGATGAAAACTCGACCTCCCGTTTATTTAGACACACATTCTCTAAATACCCTTTCACCCCGTTCCTCAAATTATTATAGGAGCGTGCCACTCGCCCTTTTCTAATCCTTTCCACAGGGGTGACTAGCTAACATTCACACTGTGCCGTTTTCCGTAGGGTCCCAAGTCACTTTCCGTGAGCCCTTAGAACCTCCTATGTATTTTCCATACAGTATGCTTTCTTATTCTTTATTTTGCATATGCTTTTTATTCCTTTTCCTTCTATATTCATATTACTTCCAGCACACCAGTCAAACTAACAGGAATCCCCCGATCTACTCACCGTGACTCCATCCACCTGCATGGAAATGCCCGTCAAGTCGTGCCTCGTATCGGCTAGGAGGAGGTCAGGGACTCCCCACGCAGGAAACGCCCAAGGCAGGCCAATCCTACATTTACGCAAGCTGGACCTGATCCGGCCGGAATCGGCTCCACCACGTCCTCTGGACGATCCTGCACGAGGAGCCGCCTGCCGTCTCCTGCCCCACGTTGGCGCCAAAACTGTGGACGAAATCTCAGACCTGACAGCAGGTGCGGTTATAAAGCAGCTTTATTTTCAGAGTCACGGTGAGAAGAGTTTCAGAAAAGCAGACAATCAAATATACATGACAGCGTCAGGGCTCTTCTGAACCCCGTCTGTTGGGTGGGGTCCAGTTTTATACCCCTAGAATGCGTAATTTAATATCATTATAAAATGTAACAGTCAACACATTTATTATACACAAACCTTTAGCCCCTTCAATGTCCCTTATGCAACTTGATTTCTTGGCCCCTTTTGTTATGGTGTTCAGATGTAAGCTAAGGGAAAACGTGATAAGGCAGACTCATGTGTGGAATGCTCAGACCTTGAGTCCTTTGCACAAACATTTTTCTGTTTGCTAAAACAAAGCATGCTATTACATGGTTTTGTAAAGCTTACTTCTCAGACATGAATTAGTACAAGGGAACGAAGAGAACATTCGTCTTCCATAAAAGGTGAGTCGTAGCCCACCATCTGAGTGCCATACAGAAGCGTATTAGGGTACAGAGAAAAGAAAAAAAATAGGAACACAGCAAAGAAAACTTTAATCTCAAAATTTCCACTTTGATCTCGTAGTTTATTTTGTCATCTCCTACCCTTCCTTTTCTTACAACACGTAATAAATCGCCACACAATAGGCTCTTTAATAAATATCAGACCGGCTGTATAAGCTTAGAACACCAATTCTTCAAAACTTTTAAGGAAAATTGGGAAGTCTTCATGTCAGCATGTTTAATTATACCATCCATCTATCCATCCAGGGTCACACCAGTCCCAGCAATCATACAGCGTGAGGCAGGACCAATCCCTGGATGGGGTGCCAGCTCATCGCTACTGCTGCACCACTATGCCCCCACATGTTTAATTAGTAGCAGTTATTCAAATGAAGATAAAAATGTATCTGTATAATGTAATATATATATTTTAATCCATGTCATCTTAAAAATGATATCAAGTGCACATCCTAGTATTCTAACAGCACAGAGCTCAAAGAGAATAGCTCTTAGAAATCTAAATCGACCAGCCAGTCATCATCATCTGTAAATATGCAATTTCTTCTATTGAATTGAATTGAAATCCTTTATTGTTAATGTATGGTACAGTGAGATTCAATAAGCAGATCCTCCATAAACCTATTTTTCTATAAAATGATAAAATAACAATAATAATAATACACATATTAAGGCATAAGTACAATAAACATGTACATATAGTGCAGATAGTGCAAATGGTTCATGAAGTGGCTCAGGTTGTGCAATATTACAGTTGTAGTGCAAGTTTACAGTGAGGTAATTGTAATTCTAAGTACAAGCAGTTCTACCAGGAGCACTTGATGGACTGATTGAGGGAGTTCGTAGCTTTTGGGATGAAACTGTTTCTGAACCTTGAGGTCCGCGCAGGAAAGGCTCTGATGCATTTGCCAGATGTGAGAAGTTCAAATAAACTGTGCTAATGGTTCAATGGAATCCATGCAGATGCTGCTGGGTTTATTTAGGCAGCATGTGCTATACATGTCCTCCAGAGCTGGAATCTGTATCCCAATAATCCTCTGTGCTCTCAACACAACCCGTCATAGAGCATTCTGATCAGTGGCTGTATAGCTGTGATACCACACTCAAATAGTCAGTCAGTCATTTTCCATCCAACTATATCCTAACACAGGGTCATGGGGGTCTGCTGGAGCCAATCACAGGGCACAAGGCAGGACCAAATCCCGGGCGGGGCGCCAGCCCACCGCAAACACTCAAATACAATGGGTTAAAATACTCTGAGTGATTCCAATGAGAGTAACAACACTGAAGCAGCTATAGTATTTGGAATAGATTGTCCATTTCGTACACCATTATATTGTTACAGAGTGATACAATCAGGTGCCTTAAATTTATAAAGGAATTTATAAAGGATATGCGGTTAATTTCAGTGTATTTGAAAATACCTGTGTCATGGATAAGAATCTAAAAAGGAAAGGGAAACCACACATAATAGTAGCACTGCTTTGACGCTGGGTGCTGCCAATTTGCTGGTGTGAAAATGTGTGTGGCTTTATGCCAAGTTTAGTCTGTATACATTGCAATGTGAGTGTGGAAATGGGCAAATGCCACATTTTTGTGCATACGCATCGTTTATACATGAGGCCTATGGTAACTGAGAAGTATCAAAGTACCAAAATTTAAATCCTAGTATATGCTATTGTACATTGCAAATTGAGGTAAACCTCAGCCAAAGCCACATAGATTTTGGCAATGAAAGTGTGCTCCTTGACGATTATTTTATTTGCATTTTGCATGCACATGAGTTATGTTTTCCTCTCCTCTATTGCTAATTAGAGTTGATATAATTTGAACATTAAAGTATTAGCATTTTTTTTTCAGAGGCCTTAAATGTTTGAAGAGTGCGCCAGAGGTTATTAGTTTAAACAACGCAAGAAACTTGTTGAGGCAAACTTTTATGTTTACAGAAAGTTTCCCCTGATCATTGTGTGGCAACAATTTAATCCTATAAGAAAACCTATGGCTAACTACCTGTTATGGAGGACAGGCTGGCCAGTTAGTGCTGAACTGGTGCTAATGGTGCAGAGGTTCCTATGATAGTCAGAGATGAGTCCCAATAACTGAAACTGTGAAGCTGAGGACTGAATGGAGGAAAAGGCTCCTGTTGCTGGAGGTAGAAAGCAGGCTACAGAAGGAGAGGAAGGAATAGGAGATACAGAGATGTTTTAGCGTCTGGAGCAGAGTAAATGGACAAGAGCAAATCAAAAAGCCATCCTTTGGCAAGGTAAAGACTAAGGTTAATTGGGTGACAGCGTAAGGGTTCGTTAATAGGAAGAAATACAAACAATGTTAGCGGAGAAGTGATGTAATAAGGGGTTTTGCACTAGTCTCATTTTTAAAATTTGACTTTGGATTGCTAAACTACTGAACCTTTTTTTGTAATAAATTAAAATTATTTAATTTAAATGTTAAAACTAAAAAAAGGCTAAAAAAGTTGATTAAAGAATTGCTACAGTTATTTTACTCCTTCTGACCCCTTAAGCTACTGTAATATTCTCCCTCTCGAATGCTTGTTGTTTGTCTTTCTTTGAGGTTAACTTTACCTCTCTGTCTGTTCACCTAACATTGTGCCCCTCTTATTCCTTACTTAAAAGGTTTCCACCCACACTGTTTGTATTCCTTCACATTATTAAAGCCTTAAGGCTATCATCCTCTTAATTGCTCTACTTTCCTGACTGTTAAGAACTGTTCAATCCAGTAAATGTTTTTTACACTTCTTCCTTTTTACTAAAAAAAGTTGCTGAATATCCGCTGTTAGTTATTTACTTACTCATTTGCCTTATTCTATACCTGCTTGTGCCTGATCAGTGCTTAGATGCTTGTCCACATACTGTGGAGATCTTCTCTTAACTGCTTTGAAGCCAGCCGTCTACCTGTACTTAAAATGGATGCTTTCTGATTTATGAACATGTGTGCCTTTGCTTTCAACTAGGGTTAACAATTATAAAAAGAGTTATATGGTGCTCTACCCAATTACTCTTTATATGCCTTGACTTTTTTCCCACTAAGGAATCACTGTTACTGTTAACTATACGTCACTGTGATGCCAGTTATCTACTTACAGAGTTGCCTGTTTCAATTTCCACAGATGTCAGCTACCACTTACTGCCCCCCTTACTAAAAAATCAATGCCAAAAGTAAAATTTCAACCATCATTTTAATTTTGTTTAAATCTTCCCTTGACATTATCTTGCTTCAAATGTTTTTAGCGATGCCAATCCACCTACATCCCACAATTCTATATTTGTAACTGTGGATACATGTGAGGTTACCCCTGTAATCCCAAACAGGATACACCAGTTAGAAAATGGGAGGGTTTGGTCTAACAATCAGAGAAGGAATGCAAACTCTCCATTTATTTTTCTGGGACCGTGTAGAACACTATTAAAAGCAATTCATCTTGTTATCTTTTTATCTCATGTTACTAATACATGACAATACAAGTTAATCAATTATAGTTGATTTCAGTACAGGTATATTGAAATGCAGTCACATGTATTGTATTGCATAAACACACTAGCATGCATATTATGTTGCTACCCAAATGTGAATTGCTGTCTCTTTTCTAGAGAACTACTGTATACAATAATTATAGAAAAAATATTACTTGCACTCATATTTGTTCAATACACATAATAAAAAAGATCAGACACTATTCTAAACATTTTCCTTGCTCCAGTTATTTTTGTTAGCTAAAAGCAGTATATAAGCTCACATGAAATTGCATTGTAATCTTCTTACAAAATGTGGAATACAAAGTGTATCACCAGCATCAATTTCAACCTGGGGAAAGGAGAACATGTGAAATGGTCCATTTGTCGACAGAGTAATCTCATTCATGATATTTTCACTGACATGGTAGACTTGACAATGTTTGCAAATGCAAGAATGAACTGTGGGGCTTGATATGTGAAAATGAAAAGAAAGATGAAGTGTGGTACTTGGCCAAGAACGAGATGTCTTTTAAGAAAAAATATATGACATGAGTACAACTCTATTGAATTGCTGGTACATGTTTAGAAGCACATACATCCAAGGTTTTATGGGATATGCATACACAAGCAAAGAAGGATGACTGTTTTTTCCTTGCTTTTGCATACAATATATTGTTTTCTATGTAGTGTCTATACATTGTAATGAGCTCATGCAACTTGGAACACAAAATACACAGCCAGCATCAATCTGACACGTGCTCTCAATGACACTGTTATTCTTCATCACTTTTGCCAGTGACATCTACTGAAGCCCAGTGGATATATTTGAGGGTGTTAAAGCATGTTTTACCCTATGTTTTATTAAATTCAAATTTTTCTTGTTTTTTGTAGCAGCCTTTACTGCATGTCACAGTTTGTGCATTTTCATGCACTTTAATAACACAGTAATTCACTGAAACCCGGACTCTAAAATTCCATGTAAACCCTAATTCCATTTAGAGAAATCATGATATTGATCTCTGATAAACCAGGTAAATACTCGTAGATTTCTACTGAAGTAACCCAGTTAAACCATTTATCAAGTGTCACGCACGCGCGAGTAGGAGGCCGCGGATTGATTCGATAACACCTGGGAAACCATTCGCCGCCAGGGAATGGCGGGTATTAACTTTCTCCCTCTGCTTCCTCATAGAAAGAAAGACCTTCCTGCACCATAGGCCTGGATTGACCGCAGTGCGATACTTCCGCCCTTCCTCCGCCATCTTGCCCTGACGTCATCCTTCCCATCCTCCCTTGCGGTCCTTCCCGGCATCCCTCCACTTCCGCTCCTCCCCAATAAAATGGCCGCCAGGAGTCGCGCGCGATATGAACTGTTTTGTTTATAATTTTGACCAGTTTTTGTTTGTGATTTACAATATACGGGGCCGGAAAACCCCAACCCTTGCTACTGTCTCCTCGGTCCTTTACACAAGTTACAGTTAGGGATTTTATAGTCTGAGCTCATCTGTTGCACTTTGTTAGGTAGTGCTTGTTTTAACTTCACACACGCTTTCAGAAGTCACTGCTAGAAAAAGGTGTAAGCTTCCACAAAGATCAATTTCCTGAAGTAAATGCTCAGGAGATTGCATTATTCCTTCTTCTGGTTGATCTTCTTCTTTTTTCGGCTGCTCCCGTTAGAGGTTGCCACAGCGGATCATCTTCTTCCATATCTTTCTGTCCTCTGCATCTTGCTCTGTTACACCCATCACCTGCATGCCCTGTCTCACCATATCCATAACCCTTATATTAGGCCTTCCTTTTTTTCACTTGCCTGGCAGCTCTATCCTTAGCATCCTTCTCCCAGTCTACCCAGTATCTCTCTCCTGCACATGTCCAAACCAACGCAATCTCACCTCTCTGACTTTGTCTCCCCACCGTCCAAATTGAGCTGACCCTCTAATGTTTAATTTCATCTGTCATCCTGTCCATCACCATTGCAAATAAGAAAGGGCTAAGAGCTGATCCCTGATGTAATCCCTCCTTCTTTTGGCTGAACTAATTTGCCAATATTTCAGAAATTGCCAAGTTTATGTTGATAAGCTGAATGTACTAAGCTAAGCTCAGCGGCACAATCTCTGGAGCAGTAGGGTAAGTTCGTATTAAGTTGTCCAAAAACTTCTTAAAGTAACAAGTGACCTAAAACAATACTTATTTTACTAAAGTAAAGATATCTGCTTTATTATTATTTCGGCTGTACTGGATGTAAAGCAAGAAGAAAACTTGTGACACTTCTTCATCCAATTGCACAACCAAGCAGAAGAGTGTACTGCATAAAATCTGGTAACAGAAACATATTAATAAAGTGTCAGTTTAATTTTCATCCAGTTGTTTTCTATAGACACGGTGAAGCAGTGTTCAGGTAACACAGCACATAATGAGAATTATCAGTGTCTCAGATCAGGAATGTAAAACAGGGGATGGATGTTATTTACTTCACAGCACATGGAGGACTTAATGCATTTATAAAATACAAGAAAATGATCAAGTTTGCCTGCATTTCTGGTCATTTTAATGAAAGTTCATATATGGGCTTAGGATTTAATAACAAATTCTGGTCAGTCAAATGTACTTTTTACATACAAAAGAAGAAAAGTTAACATAAAGTAATGCACTGGTGTCTTCATTGTAAGTAATGAGTAATGATCTCTGATAAACTAGATAAGCTAGTTTTAAAAGTTACGTTCCCCACATGTAAAATATTATCCACTTGTGAATAGCTGAATTAAACAAAATGAGACTTTAATATAGTTACTTTATAGTGCCCTATATATATGGGCTTTACCCGCTAGTGGACAGCCATCTTAAGCAAAGACACTTACTAGCTTGGCATAAGCTGTTCAAATGGTTGTCTTTAGACCCAAGTGTCACTCAACACCTGTGCCACTTACCAAAGCAGGTGCCCACTCACAGTACAACTTACAATTGAAGCTGCTAAACACTGTGGGGATATGGCAATCACTCCACACTAGGTGCTCTTAACACTATACCTTGGCCTAACCAAACAATATGTGCTCACAATTGCAACAAACCAAATCAATAAAACACAGTGAAACCAGTATTCGCAAGTAGGAAATGGATTATGAAGATAAGAATGCAGATGTTGAAGATGAGTTCCTTCAAGCCTTGGTACATAGCTGCTTAAGTGTTTCTTCAGTCTGTGGAGGTCTTTTCTTTTGCAAATGTCATTGGGAGTTGTAGACATCTTGTCAAGATGATGGTGAATATCTTCTATTCTCTGTGTAGCATGCATTCTAAACTTAAAGGCCTCTCCCTTTGTGGTGTTAAAATTAATACAGAAATGATTGGTAATGGTAAATCTTTATTTAGCCCAATCTAAGAAATGAAGTTGTTTATGAGCATTCCATAAAGAAACAACTGATATATCAACCAGTTTGTTTTTTTTTGAGATTCCTAAATATTGATGTAAAAGGTACAAAGTTCAAATCAATAAAAATTCAAAGCGTAAATCAATGAATAGCAGTCTGCTCTATTATCTGTTTAGAGATGCAAAGCTTACAGCAAAAAATGATGCAATTTTCATACAAAATTTTAACACAAAGTGCAGGTTCAGCTTGTTTCAGCACTTATTTAAATAACCTTTAAGATGGCTTGTTTAACCATTCAAAGTTCACTAAAGCTTGATTGAGAAGCAGAATTCACAGCTCACTGTTAGATAGACAGAACTTTATAAACAGATAGAACTTTATTTGTCCCCGGAGGGAAATTTCCCTTTTTACAGAAGTTCTTTAAATGAATAAATACATACATTAAAAGACAACTATACATATTCAACCACAATATGGTCTGAACACAGCCCAGAATGACTAGAAAGGAATACAATTTAAAAATAAAGAAAACTTCTGACCTGGTAGTCCCAGTCCCAGTGAGGCATTGTACAGATGTATTACTTTTAGTATAAAGGAGCCCCAGTCTCGCTTCTTGACAGACTTCTGTTGAATAATTTGTTGGCTGAAAGTCCTCTGTGTTAGTCTGCCAGAGAGAGGATGTGCAGCATTGCTCATAACGGCACTCAGTTTTGTTTTAATTCTCTCCTTTGCTACCACCTCCGGGGGGTCCACAGTGTATCCTATAACTGTGTCTGCCCTTTTAATTAGCTTGTTGATTTGGTGGGCCTCTCTTGAAGTGATGTTACCAGCCTAGCACACCACAGCATAGAAATTCTCACTGGCCAGCACAGAGTTGTAGAAGATGGTTTGTTCTTTGTAGAAGATGTATTGCTTCTTTGAGCTCATATTTATTGTGGCTTGTTCCCAACACCATTCACGTAGCTTGTTTAGTACCTAGGTTACTGAACACTTGCCATTTCATGTACAATTCAGTCTAACCGTCACTAAAACGTTTTGCATGAGGCTGATGTTCTTACTGTGGAGGCAGGTAAATTCTGCTTTTATTTGGACTTTCAGCAGTATATTTTAGCAATTTACAAAGGGCACACATTGTTATTTTAGAATTATTTTTAGTTTGTCATATTTCCTGCATAGATATGGTCAAATTTATTTGTGCACAGGTAGTTTGAATTTACTGTAAAATGGTTTAGATTGGTCATTTATGAAGAAAAATAAAGAAATCACTAAACAGTAACTTAGTCATGCCCAATATATTGACCATGACTCCTGTGTATACATTATGGATTTGAATTCCCAACAAAAGGCTGTTTTGATGAGCTGCAATAGGATCTTCATACCTATCAATTTAAGTGTATGCATTGTGGAAACAATCACAAAAAGAGATATGAAGGTTTGGGGTATCCAGCCAGTACACTTGAAAAAAATAAAAAAATAAACTAGTAAACCAGTCATTAAAGACTGACTTCAAAAACTAAAATGAGGTATAGTGATCAAGATGGTAGTTTTATAGTGGGTTGACAGGTAGGGATATGTCTCTGGAGTAAGGAACTAGAAGTGAGGTTAGGAGGGCTGGAACTGAAAGTGAGGTCAGGACAGTCAGGTGGGATTTCCCCTCTGTGGTTCTAAAACAGAGAAAGCGTTAATAGACAGTGCCACCCCTAGGGCTGGTGTACCATTATACTTATTTTATCTCATCAGCTGCCTCCCACACACGTGTTTATAGACATGTTTATCAATTTATCAACTGATATTTGTCTTCCTTCATATTTGTACTGTTTTTTTCTTTAGTTTTACATTGTTTCTTATAATGTTTACACTTTATTTTCTTCAAAACCTCATTTAGAAAAAGAATTAACCATTGAATAATTTACTAAATTCTGCAAACAACAATTTTTTTTGGCTATCTTTCAGTTTTTCACCTGCCTGTCATAAAATCCTCTAATATTTTACTTGGGACTGAAGGAAAGCCCATCACCTTGTCTTCAAGTACAACTAATATCATGGATATTGAAAGTGTGACTTGGAGAAGAGATGGAAACACAATTGTAATGTCTACCCAGAAGGCTCCACCTCCTGCTTGGAGAGACAGAGTACAGCTAAATAGTAATGACTGGTCTTTAACAATCCACAAACTAAGGCTAGAAGACAGTGGAGAATACCAGCAGGTGGTTTCAACTTTAGGAAAGCAGCTTCCAACTTACTGTGTCACACTTCAGGTATATGGTAAGAATAACTTAAGTTTTGTTCCACAGCAAAGCTTTGCTACCTTATTGTATTAGCCCAGAATTATTACTGTATAGACTGTAAGAAGTTAAAGAACACACCAAAAAAGAATATTTTTTGTAATGTTACCTACCTGATATGGTTTGTAGTGATGGCAAAGAAAAAATGCAAACTCATGTTTTCATAGAGAACTGAGACAATGTTTCTGACTGAATGAGAGCCTATGGTTACCAAAGCTGAACAGCAGCAAACAGTATCAAAAACTTTAATCTGAAGACCTGTATATTCCCTTCTTTCACTGACACAAGAATCCTCTTTTTAATTCAAAGTGTGATCCCATATAAATGGACTTCCTGTGGACTGCTTTCTTTTTCCAGCTGTATTTATTTAACAACATTTTAGCAAAAACACATGCGTGTTGCAGTTTGTGAACATATGATTGGATGACGTGTGAATAATATGGCACAAATAATATGAGATTTTCAGGGTGATGTATTGCTCTTTCCAGCAAAAAGTCACTGAATTCAATAAACAGTAGCAATAATGCAGCAGTAGTAATGCTTTAAGAGAATCAGCATTTCATACTAGTTGTAAATTACACCCCACCCCCATTGCATTTTTCTGGTGATGTAAAAAATGTAAGGGTTTTTTGCAAGAGTGTCAGCTCATTTACAACCAACAGGCACTTATACAGGTCCTAATGAAAGAACATAAATGGCGTTTTATTATATCCCTGGATGATAAGCCCCTTTAATAGGTGTCCACCATGCATGATTCAAATCATCTTTGTTATTTCTGCTTAAAGTACTTTGTTAGGGAATTTTGTAATATATTTGACATCTCTGTTGGCTCTGAGGTAGAGGTTAATCATTTACTTGATTTTAAACAGGGTAATACAAATATCCATGATTATGTAGTCACTTTTTATACAAAGCTGCTGATGTGGGTTAGTTCAAGAAGGACTATTCATCAGGAATAAAGGGTGAATTTGCATGTCATGATGCAGGGAATATGTTGTAAAAGGTGTAGTGGTCAAGGGAAGAAGGGGCAATAAGCCAAAGGCAGTCTGGTGTGCCAACACTGTCCTTCCCATTTAGTAAGTGTTCTTGTAAACAAAAATAACTCACAATATCGTGAAAATAACAACATAGTAACTGCACATGGAAAAGCCATGTGCCTTCTGCCAGCGATGCACATTCTTGTAAGGAGGTTCTCACTTTGGAAAACTCTCCTTGGTCAAAGATGTCTCCTTTCCTGCACCCATCCTTTAAAATCTCCGGGACCATAAGAGGTGGGGTCAGTTGCCCTCACTGGGCGTTTTCTCTGGGCTGAGGAAGAAGAACATGACAAGACCGTTGGAAAAACCACCTAGTCTCAGCCCTGGGTGGTACTACATACCTGGGAAGAGCTTGGATGGTGATCCTTAGAGATGCATGCATGATAGAGGTCATAGATTTAGTGTGGAAAAGAAGGACATGATTTATAACAGTCAAGTATAAAGAGAGACAACAGAGATGGGCAATTTTTTGAAACAGTATTGCAAATGAAGAGGACTCCAGAGCCATGAAATTTGGAGAAACAAATATGAATTATAAAGAAAGAATCTAGGAAAAGTTATGTTTGAACTGTTGAAATTTCAGACATACTGTAGCCAGTTACCCCAAACGGGAACTAAAGCACTCACGCTATGTTTGAGTTTGTACGGTGGGTATTTGTAGTCAAAATATTTTTTTGAAAATGCATGGATGGCACTGGTTCGGTTATGAAATACTGATTTGGGGATGCTGTTGGATTCATAGGTAGCTGATAATTTTATCATTTTTAAATTAGTATCAGAACTGGGCCCAATTAAAATACAAACCAAAAGTACAGTACTATCCATTGATGGAACACCACAAAGTCTTTAAATTTACAAATTCTCCACACTTCCAATTTCTGTACAAGTGTGGGTATTTCACAGTGTTACCCTTGCCACCTTTGTCAGATCTGCTTTAGTAGGTTTGTCGGTGCCTAGTGTAACAAAGTATTGAGCTAGGCTACAGGCTGTGTGAGCCAAGAACCAAAACAAGATAAAAATGGGAGATACCTCTGCTAAACCTGTTTTTTAAACCACGCACGTCATAAAGCCATGGGGCTTCACTTAGAAAAGTTTGTGTGGATTTGAGCATGAAAATATGTATATGCCAAAAAAACAGGAAAATGCATACTCCAAAATATGGAGTACTCACATTTCTATGCAATTGATCCTTTATAAATCACAATCACCTTGTAAATATGCACACTCAAATGCCACCCTGGAACACTTATATATGGAGCATGCTAATCATTCTCATATGCAATCATGATGCTGCAGAAGTTCATTGGCTGGTAGAACAGCCTTGTTCTTAATGCATCGAGACCCTGCATTTAAGAATATCAGGCTGTGCTCTACAACTGACAGCACTGAATCATGTACATTATTATAGCACCTCTCCTTTGCGTTTTAGAGGTCAGTGAAAGGCGTAAGGTGTCATGACATGATTGCTGTTGCAATGAATAGTATTGACCATATAAAAAAACTGCAGGGTCAGCCAGTTACAAACAACCCAGTCACCATATACAGTACTGTATGCCTGCCAGAGCTACTTTGCTGTAAAATAAATCAATTGTGGGTTGACCCCAGACCACTGAGACATTTGACAGTCACATCTTGGCATCACAGATGACTTGTACATTATTGGAATGTAAAAGGTATCATATGCTTGTCATGTCAAGCACATAACAATGGCTTGGTGGAATTAATTTAATGCTTGTTGTCATTCAGCTGGTTTAACTGTTTTTCTCTACTTGATCAAAGCTGTCATCGCTTACCTGTTTCTCAATAATTTTACATACAAATGGGTTAGAGTTACTGTAAATATTCACATTTCCCATTAAGTTTCCTTTTATAAATCCCAGTGTTTACGTGGAAATTTGCATACTAGTATTTCTATTCAGTTTTTGTGTGTACGCCGTTGGGTTTTAGGGTCAGGCAGAAGGTATGAGTTGCTATGTGGTTCATCCATCTGAGGGTCCTGTCTTGTAAACTGCCCTTCACTATATATACTATTATCAAATGCATCAATCCACTAACTCATTTGCATTATTTCTAAGGCTTCCAAATATTCCACCATCCTCTTTTCCATAATAGCTTCCAGAGTGTCAAGGGTCAGTTATGTAATAGAGCTGGTTTTACTGATAAGTTTGTTCGACCATTCTGCATCACCTTAATTTAATTTTTTTCCTCAGGAGACTACCACATAGAGGAACACAGTAGCTCCAACAGACTGGTAAAACATTTCCAGCAGCTTCCTATACTTATCTAAATACCAGAGTCTCATCAGGAACTACAGTCTTCTCTGGTCCTTCTTATACAGCAGCATTATGTTATCACACCAGTCTAGTTTGCTTTTCACATGAACTCCCGAGTACTGCACTACCTCCACTTCCTCCTCCTATATGGTGACTTCTCTTAGGGGATCTTTGACTCTCCAGAAGTCCACCACCAGCACTTTTGTCTTGTTGATGTTGATCTGCAAGTGGTCCTCATTGCACTACAAGACAAAGACCTCCATCCTCCTTACTCCAACTCTTCTCCGTTAGCAATTTAACCTATGATGGAGGAGTCATCAGATAACTTATGTAGTTTGCAAATGCTATTGTTATACCCATGTCTGTTGTGTAGAGGGTAAACAGGAAGGGGCAGTGTGGTGTTAAAGGCACTGGAGAAATCAAAGAACATTATCCTGACTGTGGTGTCAACTTTGTCCTGGTGGGAATCAGCTCTGTGGAGCATACTCTATACAGTAAATCAGAGAAAACCCCCACACCTACTGTATATCAGCACGGTAGGCAAACTTAACAGGATCAAGATGGTCTGTAAACAGGGATCAAAGCTATTTCAGGAACAGCTTCTCAAATCTTTTCATAATGTATGAAGTATGAGCAACTGGTCTAAAGTCTTTGGGAGCACTGAAATGCTCTTTCTTTGGCGCTGGACCATACAAGATGTTTTTCATAGCAGTGGAACCTTCTTCAGACTCCGGGAAAAGGAGAACAGGTGCAGAAAGACCCCACAGATCTGCCTGACACATTCCGTCAGGCTTGTTTGTGCTGAGTTTCTCCCCCAGTCTCTCGTCACCTGGTCAGCAGAGACAGGCAAACTAGGAAGAGGAAGGGGATGGTGACCACAGGTGTAGTGCCATCAGAAGTGAGGTCATGGGGAAGTACAAAGGTTGTAAAGGGCAGAGGTTGTAGTAGGGACCCCAGCACCTGCTTAATTTGCATATGGAGGATGGCAGTTTTGGAAGAAGGCTAGACTGACAAGTTTGAGTCAAACCTGTGAAGCCGATGTCACATTATGCGACTTCAATCGTTGATCTTGTTGCTGGACATTCTCAGTTTAAACACTGCCCGTGTCTGTTTTACCAAATACTGACTTTCCAGCACAGCCATGCTCATCCCTTTTTGTCACAGCCAATATCATGTTGCCTGGCAGAGTCACAGCTGGACAATTGGTTAACACATTAACAGATATGGGGAATTTCAGCCATTGTTTCTGCCCTTTTTTCTTTTTTCCACTTGTTTTAGTAGGTAAAACACGAGACATCAGACAGACAAGCCTCACTTCTGTTTGCAAGGTTCAAAACATGCATGTTCTTTATTCAGTGTCACTACATTGTATGCATTGTACGTTTGGATGAGCTTTTGTCAGTCTCATGAACATACAGCCCACCCCTGTGAGAAAAGACAGAATCGAATTGAGTCGTAGACTGGTTGGACAGAGTCTCTGGGCATGACATATTATCTGCACAGGAGCAAGCCTTCATCCCCTTTCCCACTCACTAAAATAATGTTAATGAAGGCTATGACTGAAAATTTCTGTGACAGTCACCTAATGTGACATTGCCTTTAAAGAACCTGTTCAATTCTTTCATGTTTCACTCTTAGAATACTGAGCAAGCCAGTATTAGAGGATCTAAATCTACAATTAGGAAAGTCAAAAACAATCAGGGGCAAATCTTATGCCTAAATTCTTTAGTTCTGGCCATATTTATAAAGTTATGTGGCCTGCTTTATTTGTAATGTCCTCACTTTTTTGTTTGCTGCCTATAATTAAAATTTGCATTTTTTTCTTTGTTTACTTTAAGGAAATTATTACTCATCTATTCAGTGATGCTGGTAAAAAACAGGATCAGAAGATTTAGAGCCTCTGGCGCTATTAATAAGCAAATCTGTGTGTTGTTTGCATAATTGTTGTAAGTCACACTATATTTTAAAATGATCAGGCCTAATGGGAGGACGTAGATTGAGAATATTTGGGGACCCCAAATAAATCTTTGTGGCCCACTATACATAATATCATGGATCTCTGATGATTCCACCAATAGCAGTTTGTATTGTTTTGTGACCATAGCTTTCTTTGTTATTCTGTCTTCCATATCACACCTTATTTTAGGATTCCTGTGGTTGCAAAAGCACAACCATCAAATAGATTAGGAAATTAGAGACTTAGTGCAGTTAGTGTCAAAACCACTGTTTACTAAATTATTTGCTCACAATGCTTTGCTATACTGTTTCAATTCTCCCTCCTGACTATTCTGAATTTAGCAATATATTACTGTCGGCATCGAGTGCCAAAATTGATGATTTCTCTGCTCTTTACATGGCTCTTTGAGGTGGCTTGCTATCATTAAAAGGACTGCCTTCCTATATCAGTACTAGTTGGAAAAAATATTAGTGACTGTGCAGAGCTGCCATTTTTATAGGTGCTCCTGCTATTGATGATGTAATGCTAGCTCATTCTTTTGGTGATTCATCCCTGGCTGATGTAACTTGTCCAGCGCCATTGCATAGCCCTCCTTTCAAAGTTGCAACACCCAGCAGCCACTTCCAACTCTTTGCAACAGCGCACAAACTCGTGGTTTTCGCACCTGCTTCGGTCATGCAGCCGGTGGCAAGGGCACATCAGTAGGGTTTGGGAGTGCTGTGTTGTCAGATGGTCTAGCAGGGATGTTGCGTGCAGCACAAGCAGATGGCAACAAAGATGTTCAATGCTAATCAGCTGTAGGGAAGATGCAGATATACCAGTCTTTTGCTGTTTTCCTTTACTGAATTGGCACTGAAAACCATGTTCCAGGTCTGGGTCTTACACAATACTTCTATGATCTGCCTTGTCCTTAGCCTGCACATTTTTATCACCGGTTCTTCTTCACACAGCTCACTTGGGGCCAGTGGCCACATTTTTACCCAGATCCATGTGCCTGATGCTGTGCCTGTGTCCATGCAGGCTAATGGACCTTAACAAATGGAGAGGCAGTGGTGAGGCAGCGGAGTATCAGTCTCTCAGCTGTCTCGAACCCTGAACTGCTGCTGCAAACGACACTCCAGATTATGGATCTTGGCCTCGGGAATCTCCAGCATTTCCTCTGAAGAGTCAAGCAGGTTTGTTTCAGGTCTCCAAAGCACCTGACAGTTTGCTAAGTTGGACTGTTGATATTCTCCGTGTCCCATTCCTGACACCAATGTAACAGCAGTGCCAAGCACCACAATGGATGGATTCTCTGGTCTGTATTTGGCTCTTTGAGGATGCTAGCTATCCTTAAAAGGATGGCTTGCATTTTGCCACGCTAGTTGGAAAAAGCATGTTCATTTGTACAGAGTTGCCATTTTTAAAGGTGCTCCTGCTATGGATAATGTAACTCATCCCTGTCTGTTATAACTTGTCCACCACCATTGCAACATGTTTAACAATCAAACATCTTTAGATTTGCCTCCCTATTTGAAAAAGAATTGCTCAATTGAATTATTACCTGACTCAGTCCTACAAAATATGGACACAATATGCACCCTATCCTATCCTGAACACAAAGCCATGGAGAAATATATACAGAAAAAGCTGCAAAATGGATTCATTAAACCGTCCCGCAATTCAGTAGGTGTGGGATTTTTCTTTCTACAGAAAAAAGATTGCAGTGTATTGAAATGTATCATTGTTAAAATATAGGAATATTGAAGGGGATGAGTGAAAAACATTTAATACATCTACTTTGAATTACTAACATAGGATAATCCTCTATGGCACGGGTGGGGAGATTCTGTGCTGGAGGGCCGCAGTAGTTACAGGTTTTTGTTCCAACCCAGTTGCTTAATTAAAAAACAACCCTTGTCAATTATTTAATTTCATGGCTTGGTAGTGCTTTAACTCTGCTATGTCAGGTAATTCTCAAATCCTAGATTTTTTTTCCTTTCTAAGGATATCATTCAAATGATTTGAAGTCTAAAACAGATGAGTTATTCTCAGTGCTTCACTTTTTTCTCTTCACTTTCCTTTCAAGTATTTAATTACACCCAATAATGCATGATAAATACACACAGGCCTAAATGAAAACAAGCTAAATGGAGTATGTGTGTTAGTTTACATTGATGACAGCTTTTTTTCTGAAGATTTTATAACTCATGTTCATCATTATTAAAGACTCCTACATTGATTAAGACAAAACAGCTTATATGTGAAGTTGGAAACTGTTGTTTATTTGCTTTGAAATAACAAGGTCAGGATTATGATTGCAGTCATACTAAATTGGGTTCTCCCTGAAAGCATTAGGCAAGTGCAAAGATTCATATAAAGTTTACTACAGTGATTATTTCTCTAATATGTTTAATATGTTTAATATTTTTAATATGAAAAAGTAACAAAAATTTCAATTGGACAAGAGAGGCACAATTAGCCTTCTGTCATCTGAAATATTTGTTTATATTGGCACCTATATATTGTGTCCCTTATCCTGAGCTTCAATTTATATTGGAAGTACACACCTCTGGTATTGGAGTAGGTCCATTGTTTTGTCAACAATTTTCTGATACAAGACTACTGTGCATTGTATTCTAAGAAACTAACTTTGGCAGAGCAAACTTATTCTGTAGGAGGCAGTAAATCACTGGCAATATAATTAGCTTTAAATAAATTCAGATACTGGTTAAAGTTTGCCAGATTTCATTTGATGATATTTACAAATCATAACAAATTCTATTTATATCTCATATCAACCAGGGGATACAAATGGGAAAGCTGATGCTCTGTTCTATTTTTATATTAATGTCTTTCTCCTGATAACAATACATTTTACTGCCATTCACTTACCTCTAATAGAGCAAAGGGTCAGTGTTGCATACTTCCTGGTTGTCCAAGATTCTAACTTCAAACAAAAAAAAGTTGAGTTGGTAGTTAGTGTATGTTATTGACCTTTAGGATTTTTAATTGTTGGTATTATGTATTGACCTTGATAGTTTGATATTTTTTGATTTCAAACCTTGCTAGTTCTTTAAACTTTGATTTTTCTCTAATCTATCTGTTGGTCCTTTCGTATTATTCACCCTGCCAATTCCCCTATCTAGGGATAACATTGTTTGCACTATATTGCATAATAGATATCTACGGGCATTTTTTACAGAAACAATTAAAGATATTGTGATCAGCATAAATAGAAGTGAAGCAAGTGGTAACAACACTTGCAACATTACTCTGCTCTGCATCACCAACATCCACAATCAGGTCAATTACAGTTGGATCAGACCAGAATCCTTTAACGGTGACACCTCAAGGAGCCAAGATGGAAAACTCGACTTGTTACTTAGCCACGAAGATAAAGACATTGTCTTCACTTGCCAAGCTAGTAATCCTGTGGATAACGTCAATAAAAGTGTACAACCTTGGAAGGAATGTCAGCATCAAAAAAGAGGTAATGTAACAAAAAATAATTAAACTAAAATAATTTATGCAAGTGAAAACTGGATGGAGATTGTCAAATTATGGTTATATTGTTACAGCACCAATATTAATATGCATACTGTATACTAATTCATAATAAGTGAGGGGTGTCAGTGTCAAGGTGAATAAGTAAACATTAAAGGTGAACATTGAATGTGGATTAAACGACTCCTAAAATGTGTGGTTTTTCTTCAGATGGAAGGAGAAAGATAATACAGACTATTTGTAAATTGTTCTAAAAATTACAGGACAAATAGTAACAAAACATTATATTGGATCTGCAAGCCTGATTAATCTAGCTCAGGGATGAATGTGAGAAGAAAACTATCCCTGCTGAATCTTACATAAGGCAGGAACCACCTCTAAGTGGACACCAGTACGCTGTATACATTGACCGACACTCATATAGGGTCATTCTATAGTTGTCAGTTATTCTACGCTGCACATCTCTGAAGACACATTGAGAACTGAACTAACTAGATGCATAAAACAAACCAGTGTGATGGAGATGTATACATGTGGTAGAGCGTATCATAAGCTAGCTCCATAACTATCCAGCTCTCTGTTGACATTCATACCTTCTTTCAAAGTTTAGAATGACTTAGGTTTATAGCTTATGATGACAAGAGGTGAGTGGATGTAGTCAGTTAACCTGTATTTCTTCCTTCTGGTCTAACAAAAAAATGACGTGCATTACTACCTCATAGTGCCTGCTCAACTTAGCTAGATATCTTCATGGTGGAACTACATGTAATTTAAGGGCTAAAGCAGTAGGTACACAGTTTCACGTTTTGGTGTTGCTAGTGAATAATAGGCAGATATGGTTGAAGCAATAGGTTTTATGGTCGAGTTTGATAGTTGCATTGATGACTTTATTTTAACTTCCTCAAAATAAGCAATATATCTAACATCTTTTAGAAGCATACCATATCAGGCAGAAGATTTCTGTGTTAATATAATCCTCGATTTATTTTTAAAATTCATTTTCATTTGATTCATAATAAGAGTACAATTCAACCTCAAGAGTGTAAAATTAAGTGCCCAAAAGGGGTATCAAAAGTATCATTTAAAATTAAGTGCTTATCAAGGTGCTCAACAAGTGCTTGAAGTATTCACCCACAAAGTACAGGGAATTCATGCATTTTTAAAGAATTAGTACCTAACTAAGAAATAAAAATGAGAAATTAACCAGGTTAACACAGAAACACAAAAATATTGATTCAAATTTTAGAAAACAACATGGACACCAAAACTGCACACAATACTTCAGGTGATGCATTACTAGTGTTTTATATAGCTTTAAGCATAACTGCCCTTGATTTGTACTCTACACATTGGGCTATATAATATACTGTATTAGCCTCATTTGTGGCTTCTGTACACTATCTGGATGTGAAAAGTGAAGAATCCTCTACAACTCATAGGTTCTAAGGTATATTTTCAATTTCAAACTTCCCATTGGGTATTTATGTCTCTCTGTGTGCAAACAAATCAAAAAGAGAGAATAACATCCCAGTGTGACAGTGCAAGTCGGCTCCACACTCCCTGTTACACTTGAGAGCCTTTTCAATCTGCTACCATTGATAGTCGTGACCAGATGAGCTAAGCAGATGAGGACAAAACACACAACGCATTTCAAGGGGTAGGTGCAAAAAGGAACTGTGCTTTTATTAAATACAATCAAATGAAAAGTGTCCCAAAGTGCAGTGCACTGAATGTTTAATAAATAATTCATAAAAGTGAAAGTGGCTGGAAGAGGTTAAAAACAGTTCAATAAATAATCTTTTAAAAACAACGAGTTTAAAAACCAGAGCCTAATCTATGAGCAACTTAGACAATTTTGAGTGCTGATTTCTGCTTTTTCAAGGTTTCTTTATTTCCCAGATCTAGTATCATGTCCTACAGAACACGTGAGCTACAATATGAAATTTCTTCTACAGTCCTTGCATGGGTCTGGCAAGGCAAGCTGAAAAAGGCTGTAGATATTGTTTGCAGCCACTTTATTGTCCTGGCCCAGAGCTGAAATCACTCAGTTTTTAAACCCAATACTCTGACTTTCTTAAAAAGACAGCTGCTTTATTTCATACCTGCCTTTTTAAAATCAGAATAATGCATAGTCAGGTGCTCATTAATGGTCAGCCTTTAGGGCCACAGCAAATCAGAAGAGCGACAAGATATGAGTCCATTGTTCATGAGACATGCAGTACTGAAAAACTGTACTCTTCAATATGTCTAGAAATGCCTCTGCATCATCTCCATGCAGGAAAGAGCAATTCTGAAGACTGTGAACTCCACCGATCCACTTTGAGGCAGATAAAGTAAAATCAGAGAAAATTCAACACCATATCTACTCTACCCAATGTTAATTTTACATTTTATGTTATTGCTAATGAACCTAATCTGAGGATTTGAAGCCGGAAATCATTACTAAAAGAATGTTACTTCCTGTCACACATCAGTAATAATCCACAGGATGCTGTTTGGCATAAAGAAGAAAACTTATGGTTTAAAAACAAGGGAATCTACATTAAAATAAAGAAACCACCCCATTTAGAAGTATAAATTTGACCAGATTTTTAAATGTCTCTCCCTAATAAATTCATGGTTTGATTCAAATATCTGGTAATTCTTAATCGGACCATTAAACCAGCAATCTTTTTTGGAAGTACAGTATTATCAAATGTCTCCAGAAATAGATTTTGATCATGTTAGCCTTTTATATGGGCTCATACAGATGGCAGTGTCATATGCAGTCAATTCAATTAATATGAAATTTCTGTCAATTTTTATTTTCATTCAGCATATTTTTAAATATGTGGAGACACCATGAATGCTAGGAGACAATGGCTAAGCAACAGGGTTAGAACTGGAGAAAATGAAGTAAATCACACAGGCTTTGCCTTTAGTTAATGAAAGCTCTTTATAATATTTTTATTAGTATAAAATCTCTGCCTTGCATTGCCCATTGTGCCCCTATTGTTGTTTGGTTTGTGAATACGGGAGGTTGATCCCCTGTGTTTAAGAAAATAACCAGAAAGGGGTAAAAGAATACAATTTTGGACCCCCAAAATGCTTTTTTTTCATGACCTGCAGTTACATGATTTAGTTAATGCTTTGACAGAATGTTCTGGGGTTTTTTTTTTTCATTATGCAGAGGGTTCTTGGATTTTTTTGTATGTTGCTCCCCCCTTTTTTTTGATAATTTGGGGGCAATTATGATGTACCCAAAAAAAACATCATAGGAAAGGTATCAACCTGCTAAATTGCATTCTGTCTTGAACAACTCCCCACCAGTTACTGATGTTACATCATTTTTTTCAGATTTGTTCTTGAGATAATAGCCAAAAGAGAACTCAATGCATTATAAACTTTATAGATAAGCACCCAAAAGGAATCCATTTAGAAAAATAATTTTTATCCCGAGGGGCAAATCAAAACAAGATGGTCTTTACTTTGTGCAATTTAAATTTATTTTTTTTTTTTTAAAAATAAACTGTTCCCTTTTTCAAGAACAGCCCCTTTTTATGTGCCTTGGGGAGAAACAAAAAAATTCCCTGTGTTTCAGCTGAATACAAAAAATCAAAGCAGTGTTTTTAAAGAGTAATTCATTTTTAAAATTTGGGAAACCCTTTTAAACACAATATTTATTTTTTGCTTTATCAAAAAACAAAATATAAACCGGGCCCGATTACTGCCACACCTGTTTCCCAAACAAAAAAATCCTTTGGGGGTTTCCCGACAGAGAAGTAGACCAAAAGCACCTCAAAAAGCTAACATCTCCAAGATCCAAAGAAAAATTTGGGAAAAAATGAGAAAGTAATTGGGGATCTATCAGTCTGGTAAAAAAGGGTTTCAAAGCCATTTTTAAAAACTTTGGGATCCCGCCCAACCACAGTGAGGATTATCCACAAAAAAACAAAAAAATGGAACAGTGGGAACCTTCCGGGGGTGGCCCCGCCGACCAAAAAATTTCCCCAAAAAGGCAGGGGAAAACCCCCTCCCAGGGGGTCCCAAAAAACCCGGGGCAACGCTTAAAGAACTGCAGGCCCACTTGCCTCAATTAAGGCCCGGGTTTCCCACTCCACCATAAAAAAGACTGGGCAAAAAAGACCCGTTTGGAGATTTAAGGCCAAACCACTGTTAAGCAAAAAAAACATTAGGGCTCGCCCAATTTTTTCTAAGAAACATTCTAATATTTCCAAAACTTTTGGGAAAAAACCTTTGGGGCTGATGAGACAAAAAATTTTAACTTTTTTTGGGAAAGGGAAATGTCCGTTTCATCTGGGGGAAAAAGGGAAAACAAAATTTAAAAAGAACACCCTTTCCAAATAAAAATATGGTGGTGGGAGTGTGATGGCCGGGGTTTTTTTGCTGTTTTAAAGGGCCTGGGAATTTGTTTTGATAGATGGAACCATGAATTCTACTTTTCTACCAAAAACCCGAAGGAGAATGTCCCGCCCTCTTTCGTCAACTCGCTGAAAGGGTCTTTTGGGGGCTGCAACAGGACAATGACCCAAAAAAAACCAAACAAAACCACCTCTGAATGGCTGGGAAAAAAACAAAATGAAGACTTTAATGAAAATGCTTTGGGATGACCTTAAAAAGGGGGTTTTATGTTGAAAACCCTCAAATAAAACTGAATTACAAAATTTGAAAAATGGGGGCCAAAAAATTTCCCCCAGGCGCTGTAAAGACTCATTGCAAGTTATGAAACGGGTTTATTTTATTATTGCTGCTAAGGGGGGCCCAACCCCGTTAATAGGGTTTAGGGGACATTTCTTTTTCCCCAGGGCCATGTGGTTTTTGGGTTTTTCTCCCAAAAAAAAAAACTTTTCACTTTAAAAAATGCATTTTTTGTTTACTTGTGTTATATTTATTAATAGTTAAAAGTGGTTTTTATGATTGGGGAAAATTTTTGTGACAAAAAATAAAAAAAAAAGAAACAGGGGAAGGGGGGAAAAGTTTTCACAACCCCCTGTTTTATATAAGTTTAATACTTTTCATCTGTTTTGGGAAAAGGGGGGAAATTATCAATGGGGAACCCAAATCACTTTAAAATATGCAAAAAAATGGCAAAACAACGGGAAAAAAATTTCCCCGCAGGTGTTGGTGTCTTTTTACCCCATGCTGGGAAAATTTTAAAAGTGAAATCAAAAGATTTGGAAACATTTGGTATAAAAAAACAACAACTGTAATGGATAATTAAAGTTCTAAACTTTTTTAAATTTATGATATTTTTGTCAGAATTTGTGAAAAAAAATCAACCCATATACTGTTTCCCGGGAAAATTAAGAACCCAAATTTTTGGAACAATGGTGAGTAAAAAACTGGCACCCAAAAATTTAGCAGTAACAGACCCCAGTTGGAGAGAGGGGGGAGTCAGAATGGTCCAAAGGGCAGCCCAAACCTTTGGAAATAATGTTACTGATGAACTTACCCAAAAAATTAGGATAATTTAAAAGGGCTGAAATTGAAAAATACAAAGTGAATTTAAAATGTTTTAAAAATATGAATGGAATTATAGGAATTCAATTACTTTAAAAAAACCCCAATTTTTTAAAAAAAACACGGGGAATTTACCGGGAAAATTGTTATAGAGAATTTTTTAAAAAATGTTGGAAATTTTGTTCAAGCAAAAAATCCCCAAGGGTACATAGAGTAAAAAGAATCAGTAGAGGGGAAAAATCTGACTTTAAGGGGCCATCATATCACGGTTTTGTTTTTGGGGCAATCTACAGTAGGTGCAAGGATGAGCAAATGGCCCGTTTCATCCAGCCTTTTAAAGCCCCGATGTTCTAATTAGTCTTTAATTTAATTGACTAAAAACACCCCAATCCAGTCTCAGTCAACTGGATGAAGATGTCCTAAACAAACATTTTTGACACAAAAAAACTTTTTTAAAAAGGGAAAACCCCTATTAAACCAATTTTTGTTTGACCAAAAATGGTGGGCAAAGAAATTCAAGAAATCAGTTTTTAGGGGGTTTTTTTCTAGGTTTCAAAAGGACATATCAGTGCTAGAAAGGGGGGAGAGGAAAAACCAAAAGGGTTTATTCTAGGGGTTTCAGGGGGTGAATTATGTGGAAACATCAATGGAAGGGGTGGGGTTTTCAGTTTAAGCAAAAAAAGATTAAAAAAACGACATGACTGGGGTTTTAAAAATTTTGAAAGGAGTTAGTCCCGTGGTTAGACCCGTTACTTTAAAAAAGGTTAATCAAAAAAGGGGGGACCACTTGAAACTTGTTGAAGGTAAAATTTCCAAAACATTAAAAAAGATTTTCTTCACTCTGAGAAACTGACATTTGGAATAAGCTATTAGGGTTTGGTAGACATTAGAACTTTAAAACTAGAAAGTTATTTTAAAAATTAATTGGGTATGACTGGCAATTTTTTTTGAGCTTACTGACCTGTTTTCGCCCAGATTTTTATAATATTTTTAATACATTTTTTTTGCAGGTGCATGGGGCACTTGCAGTACCATGAAGGTAATGACTGGGAAATTTCAGCTGTTTACAATAAAGGGGGGCCAATGGGGGCAGTGGTGGGCCCGTTTGCGAAGGAGACCTTTTGGGGCCCCGGGGCCTCCTGTTTAGTTTTTATATTGTCTGGGCCCCGGGGGCTCCGGCCTCCCAGTCCAAAAGACATTCCCGTTTTTGGGCATTCAATCCAAGTTGTCCTTTGGGGCGTGTGTTCACTGCTGGCCCCTGCCCGGGGGTTTGTTTCTGACTTTGGGCCCCCTGGTTTGGGTGGGATTGGCCCCCCGACCCTAGATATACGCTTTGGGGGCTGGGCTGACATGAATTTAATTTAAAAAATCGACCTCTATTTTATCTTTTTGCTTCACATTAAAAAGTTCATACAATGCAATAAAATTTTTTTTATATTTAAAATTACACAAGAAGTGCCGGTTTGGGTTTTTAAAAGGCCCAACCTTGACTCTGTAAAAAAAACAAGGAAAAACTCCTAAAAAATTAAAAAAAAAAAAAACCCCAGTAGGGAAAAAAAAGGGAAAAAACCTTGGGGAAAGGCTCAAAAAGGCCCCTTTCCAGGTAGGCTGGGGATGCAGTGGGTGTCAAAGAGAAGGGGGCAATACAACACAATACACAGAACAGAATACAAATAATAGAGCAGAATTTGATGTAATAGGGAAAAATTACAAGAAAGAGCAAGGGAAATTTAACAGTAGATGATATTACATTTCAACTGTTTATCATAATTTTAAATACACAGTTAATTACAAGGTATTTTGATTAGGGGAGCATTTCTCAGGTCCTTGGGTTACTGATTTGGATCCTTAAGTCAAATGTTTCCCCACTCGGGACACTGGTTTTTATTTTTAACCCCGAAAAGGGAAGTGGGGCTCAGCACAGGGGGCTGGACCGGGTTCTTTTAAACAAAAAACTTTGAAAAAGTCCAAATTTAAAGAGCTCAAAAAAGGTTTAAAAACAATTTTTTAAATAAAAATCAAATTTTTCAATTGGGGTCAAATCTTAGGGTATTTTTTTAAAGAGATTTTTCATTGTCAGATTTAAAACCCTGAAAGGCAACCTTTTTTGAGGGTTTTGGCGCACTAAGACCAAAAAATTTTTTGAGGGGCTGCCCATAAAATCTGACACAATCTATGGACAATTGCCAAAAAAAGAAAAATTTTAAAATTTTGAAAGACATTTTATTAATAAAGGAATCAAAAGGGAAAAACTTTAAAATTTTAAATTTAAAGTGGGAAAATTGAGATTGTTTGTCCGTAAAAGAATTGATGCAAGGATCAATTTTTGGAAATTTTCCGCATTTCCCTTTTCGATCATTTGAAGTCTCTCGCCCCTTTTTCTCCGGGAAGAGCCGAAATGTAGGGTTTTATTTTTTCGTTCTATTTTTTCTTTTTCCTTCTTTTATCCCGGGACAGTGGCGGATCTTCTAACAATGGGACTTTTAAGTCTCCGAGATGTTTTTTTGACACCGCTGGTGTTGATATTATGATGAATTGTGAAACGAAAATTTTAACCAATTTTAAAAAAAATAAATTTTTTTATTCAACAATCTGATTAACTTATTTTTTTCCAACATAAAATATATTTTTTAAACATTTCTTTTTAATCAACCAAAAGTTCAAAAAAACTGAATTTTTAAAAAAATTGCAAAATTTTTTGGGGGCCCAGAAAAATTTCCCTGGCGCACGGGCCCCGGCAATGCTCTAAAAACAACTTCCCCAAGTATGATTACTTTTTTAGCTGAATAAAACAGTTGACCGGAAATGATCCCGGGACCTATAGCCCTTTTTATGGGTTTTTAAATTCTGCAAAAAAGTCTGGCACAGGCTGGTTTTTAAAAGGCATAAACCTTAACAATTATAAAAAAATGTAATATAAAAAAATTAAAAAAAACAAGAACCCTTTTTTTTATATGCATTATTTAAACTTGACAACATCAACAATTTGCTAGAATAATTAAACGAAACTTGCAAAACCGGAAATCTGGAAAAGACCACTAATTTCCAAAACCATCAATTTTAAGGGAGATGTTTCCTGAGGGGGTTTTTCCCAATTGACTGATATGGTTTGTTTAATTCAAAGTCCCTTAGGGATGACCCACCTTTGCCCTTTTGGGAGGGTTTGCATCTGGGATGGGGGGGCGAGCATTAAATGGTGCAAGGGTCTGATTCCCCCCAGGGGGGGAATTTAAAAAATTTGTAGTTTACGGGGGATTGCCACTTGCAAGGTCAAAACCCCTTTTACAGCCGACCTTATGGGAAATTTTCCCTTTTGGCCTTTTATGTCAAAAAAAAAGATGTTTTAAACCCGCATTTTCCACCTGGGTATCCGGGGGGGGACAAAATGAGGAGGGGTGACACTTGGGAGGACAGACAGCAATAGTGCAGAGAATTCCCGCCGAGTCCCGGGTTTAAGTTCCCAGGGGACTGTTCAAATTCAGCTCATATGCTTTCCAAGGTGAGGATGGGCCCTCCCTGCCCCCCCCAAAAACATGCATATTAGGTTAACTAGAGACT
>NC_053171.1:58144921-58180788 GCF_016835505.1 Polypterus senegalus
TACCTTGTCCCAGCACATCAATATTGCCATGTGTTCAAAACAGAATAGGAACCACTCTGGGTCGCCCAGGGGAACCATCTTCACCAGCACATCTCTGGGACAGGTAAGTGCAGGGGTGCCTGCAGTAGCCTCATCTGGCTGTGTAATAGAGGAACATTATGCGCCTGTTGAGTGTCCATCTGTTCAAGATTCCACTTCTACCATGTAACATGTGAGTCAGTGTCTTGCACCCGGGAAAAGATGCTGAGTCCAAAGGCTTCAAGAAGTCCAACTTTATACCAATCAAAACTTTATTCAAAAGGGACCTACCACTTTAACACACACAGACACAGCAAACAAGCAGTGACAGGGCCAGGTCTGTGGCCAGGTTAGACTTTCCCAAATCAACCATTGGGTGACTGGCATGTTATGCCACAAAGCTGCAAACCTGTGATTGCCTCGGCAAAGGACAAGCAATCCATGCCTGTGTTGGCAGAGTTTCGACGGATTACGTAGCTGGGGGAGTTTCAGGGTCTAAAAAAACTCACTATACAGTAATCCCTCCTCGATCGCGGGGGTTGCGTTCCAGACCCCCCCGCGATAGGTGAAAATCCGAAGTAGAAACCATATGTTTGTGTGGTTATTTTTATATATTTTAAGCCCTTATAAACTCTCCCACCCTGTTAACATTATTAGAGCCCTCTAGACATGAAATAACACCCTTTAGTCAAACGTTTAAACTGTGCTCCATGACAAGACAGAGATGACAGTTCTTTCTCACAATTAAAAGAAAGCAAACATATCTTATCTTCAAAGGAGCGCCGTCCAAAGGAGCGCCAGGAGCAGAGAATGTCGGAGAGAGCGCTCGCAAAGAAAAGCAAACAATCAAAAAATCAATACATGCTTTTAAGTATACAGAAGCACCGCGATAAAGCGGCATTTTGTAGAGGAGCGTCCGTGTCCTCTGTGCAAACAGCCCCTCTGCTCACACCCCCTCCATCAGGCAGAGATAGTGAGAGAGATAGAGAGAAGCAAACAAGCACAGCGCGGGAAGCATATCTTATAGCATTGAGGAGTTTTAGTTAATATGTAATACATGCTCTGATTGGGTAGCTTCTAAGCCATCCGCCAATAGCGTCCCTTGTATGAAATCAACTGGGCAATCAAACTGAGGAAGCATGTCACCTAAATTAAAAGACCCATTGTCCGCGAAAGCGTAACCAGCTAAAAATCTGTGATATATGTTTAGATGTGCTTACATTTAAAATCCCGCGAAAGTCAAAGCGCGATATAGCGAGGGATTACTGTATATATATATATATTGTCACGCATGCGGGAATAGGAGACCGCGGACGGACCTTAAACCGCCTCGGAAGATGTTCGCCGGCAGGGACTGGCGGGGTACTAACCTTTCTCATTTAATTTCTTCCAGGAAAAAAGACGCTCCGCCATCATAAGCCTTCCTGCAGTATGTCTACTTCCGCCCTTCCTCCACCATCTTTCCTGACGTCATCAGTCCCATCCTCCCTCACGGTTCCTTCCCAGCATTCCTCCACTTCCAGCTCCTCCCCTATAAAATGGCCGCCGACGCCTAGAATGGCGTCGCGCATATGAACCTGTTTTTGTGTTTATATTTTGACCAGAGTTTTTTTGTTGTGGAGCAGTCACAATATATGGGGCCGGAAAACCCCAAACCTTTATGCTGTTCACTATTGCATCTTTTACAGTGGCGTAGCCAACAGGATACAAGTTCGTGCAACATGACAGAAGGACAAGACCTCAACACAGTGCTGCAGGGTATGAACTCCCAGATCCTGGCCCTGCAGCAAGCGCAAGCCGCTACCACCCACGAGTTGGAGGAGGTTGGCAGAAGCCCGAAGGGTAAGACCCGATCCACCTCGTCCAACGCCCCGCCTCTGGTGCCTATGACAGAGGCGGACAACATCGAATCTTACCTGGGCATATTCGAACGGACGCCCACCCGGAACAAGTGGCAGCGGTCCGAGTGGGCGTCCATTCTGGCGTCCTACCTGAAGGGACCTGCGCAGTGGGCTTATTACGACCTCCCCGAGGAGGAGGCCGCGAGTTACGACCTCCTAAAGCAGGAGATCCTGGCACGCTACGGCATCACGCCGGGCCAGCAGGCGACCGAACGACAGAGCTTGCAGTTCAACCCAGAGAAGCCGGCCCAAGCACAGGCCTTTGACTTCTGGGGAAAGATGGGACGTTGGTTACGGCCCGAAGGTCCCCAAGCCCGGAAGGTTGTGGAGCAGGTGGCCCGTGAGGGCCTGGTGAATGCCTTGCCAAGCTCCCTCGCCCAGCAGGTCCGGCGCCACCCCTATAAGGATATGCCAGGCTTCCTGGAAGTCCTGGAGCGTCAGCTCACGGTCTACCAAGCCGGGGGGTCGGAAAGGCACGCTGGTGGGAACCGACAGGGACGGGCGGCCACCCTCGAGCCCTCTCGACGTGCTGCGGAAGCACTGCAAAGGCCCAAAGAAAATCCGGCCTCCCCGCGCTGTTACAAGTGCGATGAGACCGGCCATCTACTGCCGACCTGTCCCCTCAACACCCCCTCGGAACCGATGGACTGCACCTGGGCCACCGCGGAAAGGTACTGTACTCCATCGCACCCGCTGGCAAGTCCAAACACGGGAATGGTGTTATTGAACGAGACTCGGTGGTGGCTTTATTTGACTCCGTCAGCAACATTACCATTGTTGCTCGCCGTTACGTATTACTGCAACAGTGGCTTACGCAGCATTTGCAAGTCACTTGTGTGCATCGGGAGACCAAGTCTTACTGTTCCACCCGCTGTTACATCACGTGGAAGGGGCAGGTATCCAACTTGATGGTCGCTGTGTTGCCCGAACCCCCCTATCCAGTAATTTTGGGACAAGACTGGTCACACAGAAAAAGCGGTAAGACGAACACTGCTCCCGGGGCCTTACTAGGTCTAGTTATGAGGCGGCGAGGCACCCTTCCTACGGTCTCCACGCCGTGCTCTGGGGCAGGCCCTAGTGGCGACGGCCCATCGGGGGACGTTTCTAAGGCGACGGACCCTGACCCGGAAGTATCCACAAGAGAAGGAACAAGCCAGGGAACACTTCCGCCAACCCGCTTACAAGACCCCCTGAGCAATGTGAACCATCAATTTCGGTCCACGCCTGCCTCATTTAAAAGGGAGCAGTGGAATGACGATTCCCTGTGGTTTGCCCGGAAGAATGCGATTGTTCTTCCAGGCAGCTCACAAGCTAACGGTTCCATGCCATGCGAGCCCTTCTTTGTGCTGGAGAATGATCTGTTGTATGGATTTAGTGGCAACCCACGAGGGTGAGTGCGGAAATTGTTGCTAGTGCCCCAAAGTGAACTAGCTCACGCAGGAGGTTGCCACCTCCCTGAAGACGCTGTCCACCCCGGGGCGAAACCAGGCGCTTAAACAGATGGAGTCAGAATCAAGCTCGCTTTTTTGCCTACTGGCCCTACGGGATCAACAAGGAGATCCGACGCTTCTGTCAATCCTGTCCAAAATGTCAGATTCGCCAGATTCCTAGGAGGGACCGCGCTCCTGTCGTCTCAATACCCCTGATACAAATCCCGTTTGACAGAATAGGGGTGGATTTAGTAGGACCCCTGGAACCCTCTAACCGTGGCCATAAGTACATATGTTGATTGCGCATGATATAGTCACGGACCCCGGAGTAATCGTCCGGGAGAGGCCCTATAGACTATAGACTATAGATAGGCAAAACGCGCCGAAGTGGAACTGGAGGTGCAACGGATGTTGGATATGGACATTATTGAGGAAATAGCCCTTGGTCCAGTCCTATCGTCCTCGTTTCCAAGTCGGATGGCTCCTGGAGGTTCTGTAATGACTTTTGACGTCTGAACCAGGTCTCCAAGTTCGACGCCTACCCAACGCCTACTTGAGCGGCTGGGTGCGGCTTGATACTTGACTACCCTTGACATGATAAAAGGGTATTGGCAAATTCCCTTAACGGCATCTGCAAAAGAAAAAACGGCCTTTAGCACCCCTAGTGGACATTGGCAATACAAGGTCCTCCCATTTGGGCTGCACGGGGCCCCAGCGACCTTTCAACGTCTGGTGGATAGGAGTGCTGAAGCCCCACCAGTCCTATAGTGCCACCTACCTGGATGACGTCGTCATCTATTCCGGCACCTGGGAAGAGCATCTATTGCAGGTCTCTGCTGTCCTCGCAACACTGGCTAAGGCCGGCCTCCGCATTAACCCCCGTAAGTGTTTTTTTGGCTTAAAGGAGGCCAAGTATTTAGGCTACCTTGTGGGACGAGGACAGGTGAGACCCCAATGTTCCAAAGTCAAAGACATCCTGGAATGGCCCCGTCCGAATACCAAGAGACAGGTGCAGGCTTTCTTGGGGCTGGCGGGGTACTACCGCCGGTTCGTACCCCGTTTCTCCGAAAGGGCAGCACCCTTGACTAATTTAACAAAGAAGGGCGCTCCCCTACATGTGGTGTGGAACGACAAGGCGGAACACGCATTCTGTGACCTGTGACCAATGAGGAGATCCGATGTTTCTGTCAGTCTTGCCCAGTCTGTCAGCTACATCAAATACCCCGAAGGGATTGCGCTCCTCTCATCCCGAATCCCCTTGAGAGGATTGGTGTCAATCTGGTAGGACCCCTAGAAGTTTTGACGTGAGGCCATAAATATATATTGGTAATGTTTGACTATGCAACTCGATATCCCGAAGCGGTTCCCCTGTGAGCCACTAACTCAAAAAATATCGCCACGGAGATCTGGTTAATTTCGTCCGTTACGGGAGATGGACATCTGAAGCGGAGCTCCATTAGCAGCGGCTTTATTTTTTCTCTTATTTCTTATTATCCCGAGGTATCCTGTACTTACACAACCCAAGGAGTTTCTATTACAGTATATAAATATGAGTAACAAGAAAGGCGGTCAGAAAGAAATGGAAAAGAAACCTAAAACTACACACAAGTCTAAACAGTCATCAAGCCCAAGTGCGAGGTCCAGCCTTTCAGAGACTGACCTGGAACAGGCAGGAGAAAGCACAGACTTCCCAGGATCCCACTCCACCACAACATCTCCAGTCAAAAGTGAAAATGGGAGCGAAGGTGCAAGTGATGCAGGTCACAATAGCTTGCAGATTCCAGAAGATCGCTTGAAACTAGAGATGGCCTTGCAGTCCGCATTCAGGAAAATGCGTCTAAACTGGGAGAGTTTGCCAATCAGCTGGTAGACATTGGCATCAAATGCAGATGGAAAACTACAGCTGTGAATTCCGAATGCAAAAGACAGACTTGCGGCTCTAATAGATGGAAGCAGAAGGAATAATATTAGAATCGAATGTTTACCTGAGAATCATGAAAGTCCAAACCCAGTGAAATTCGTAGCTGAACTATTCTCAAAAATAATTGAAGCGGACTTTAAATCAGATACCGAGATAGCGGCAGCTCATTGCATACATGGATCAAATAACTTCAAAACTAGATCTTTAATTGTATACTTTGAGAGATTACAGTTTAAGCGTAATGTAATAACATTTCTCAGACACAAACAAGAGATTATATTTGAAAATAACCATATTTGTATTTTTCCTGATTAATCACCATCAACAGCTTCTACACATGCAGCTTTTTACAACATTAAACAGTGGTTACGGAAAGCCGATATCAGATACAGCCTCTTGTATCCTGCCAAACTGAAAGTGTAAATTTAAGACAAATATCCTCCACGGAGGAAGCAGAAAAGCAATTAAGAAAGCTGATCCCAACACTCTTTTGAAATACAAAAGTGAGTCACATCCTGTCATGGTATGGAAATAAGATATTACCCACTGTCTGATCCACTTGCAACGATATGGGTACCATAATTATACATCCTTCTCTCTTCTCTGACACTTTTTGTTTATGTTTTAATTATAAACGTATGTGTGGAAGAAATTAAAGCAGGTTTTTTTTTTCCCTTGTTCTTAACTATTCTAAAGGAGATTGTTTAACATCATACCCTTGGTTTACTGTTATGGTTATTATTGCATTAGGGTTTACTATGCTTATCCAAGGCCACTTTTTAACACCACTCCCTGGATTTACTGTCTTAATATTTCAAGACTGCTGAAGATTATATTTTATTCTTATAATATTTAGACTTTATCGGCAATAGATATCTCTACTTTTTAATCGTCAAATGCCACTGCTGGGGGGCTTGTTTTTTTTGACGTGCTCTGTCTCTAGGTATGTCAGAAGACTAGCACTTTGTGAAGTGGGGTCTAGCCTCATGTGGGAGAGAAAGAGATTAAGCTTTATCTAATCTATCCTTTTAATCCCTATAATGATAACTACCAACGTAACAATAGGCTGCATGGCAATAACACGTGGGAAAAGTGGAAATTAAGGTTAAAGCTGTCTCACTTCCAGTTAAAACTACAAGATGACATAAAAAATTCAGAATCAATGTCTTCATGATGGGACAGTTAATTTTGTGAGCTGGAATGTTAAAGGTCTGAATCACAAATTAAAGGGAAAGAAAGTATTCTCTAACCTAACAAGTCTAAATGCCAAAATAGTATTTTTACAGGAGACCCACTTACTAAGCAAGGATCAGTTCCGGCTAAAAAAGACTGGACTGGCTAAATGTTCCATTCCAGCTTTACAAAGAAAACTACAGATGTGGGAATTCTCATACACAGAACATTCTCATTTGTGGTATCAGATGTAGTATCTGATCCTGAAGGGAGATATGTGATTGTCATGGGCAATTTATTTAATTGAATTTATATCCAAACAAATCAGCTTCTTCCTAGAGACAAATACATCCTCCAAAGTCTCTGCAGGAATACTCTGGGAAACTCTAAAGGCCTTTTTAAGAGGACAGATTATTTCATATCTTTCCCACAGAAATAAATTATAAACCAAGAAGATATCAGAGCTAACCAGCAAAATTACTAGAATAGATGAAGAAAATGCCAGGTGTCCAAGTGAGGCTCTTCGTAGGAAAAGGCAGGCTCTGCTTTCAGAGATCAACCTCTTAACAACCAAAGAAACTAAACAATTCATTTTTAAATCAAGACATCATTACTGTTAACATGGAGTGAAAGTTAATAAGCTTTTAGCTCAACAAATCCACAAGCAAGGAGTTCGCAATGCAATCTCAGCAATCACCAACACGAATGGAAATAAAATCATTGACCATAAAAATATAATGCACACATTCAGAGACTACTATAAATCCTTATATTCTACTGAGTTTAAAGAAGACAACACACAATCTAATGCATTTCTAGATACATTACAGATACCACAAATAGATACTCTTAGTGCAGAGGAACTGGATAAACCTTTGGAGCTGTTAGAATTACTAGATGCTATAAAGTCACTTTAAAGTGGGAAAGCAGCAGGCCCTGATGTCTACCCTGTGAAATTTTATAAGAAATTCTCCACTCAGCTAGCTCCCCTCTTATTAGCAGCATTTAAAGAAGCTAGAGGTAATCAAATTCTACCTCAAACTTTTCGCCAAGCATTAATCACCATCTTTCCTAAACAAAATAAGGACTTATTACAATGTGCATCATACAGACCAATTTCACTTCTGAATAATGATGTTAAGATACTCTCCAAAGTCCTAGCTAGAAGGATGGAGAAAGTGCTGCCTTCGATAATATCACAAGATCAAACTGGATTTATTAAAGGCCAACACTTAACTTTGCAACACTACTGTACAAAGACCTAAGGCAGAAGGTGGCATGGCTCTACCTAACTTTCAGTTTTATTACGGGGCAGCAAACATACAAGCTTTAAAACCTGGACACGAGTAGATGAACATACACAGGCTTGGTCAGCAATAGAAATAAAATCCTGCAGTACTTCTTTATATTCCCTACTTTGTGCCCCTATTAATGTAAGTTATCGCCAATATACTAATAACCTAACTGTGCTTCACTCACTCAGAATATGGAACCAATGTAGAAAGCATTTTAAGATGGAGAATCTTTTATCTGTGGCATCTCTGCATGAGAACCATCTTTTTCAACCCTCGCAAACATATGCATTTTTTAATATCTGGAAAACATTTGGGATTAAATTGCTTAGAGATCTTTATATACAATAGACAACATCTTTGCATCCTATGAACAATTACATTCCAAATTTAACTTTCCAGCAACACATTTCTTTCACTATCTTCAAATTTTGCTAAACTGGAAGAATCCTAACTCTCCTCTTTCAAGTCAGTGGATAACTGACATTTTGTATTATTTGAAATTGGAAAAAATCAAATTCTCACTTTTTCAAAACCTGGCAGGATCTAATCAATAATATTTTAGAATAAGCTCTTAAAGCACTGAGGAAATAGATTCTCTTCCCATTTCTTTTTTTTTTCTCAATTTATGTATTTTTTCAAGGTTTAAGTTTTATTCTGTTGGCCATGCTCTGTTTCTCAGGGGTAAGGGTTGATTTGTTTTCAATCCTATTTTATGTAAAAATTGATCTATCTGTATGAAATGATTACAATAAAATAAAAAAATATATATCACACGGGAACTAGTAGGACTTTTTTCCTGAGTGGGCATACCTAAAGAAGTCCTTACAGACCAAAGTACACCCTTTACTTCAGATACGTTCAGGGAAGTCGCCAAGTTACTACGCATTAAGCATCTCAGGACGTTAGTATACCATCGCCGGACAGACAGGTTGGTAGAAAGATTTAACCAGACCCTGAAACAGATGTTCCGCAAGGTAGTTAGCGCGAACTGGGATCAAATTTTACCACTAATACTTTTCGCTTACCAGGAGGTGCCACAAGCCTCCACAGGGTTTTCCCCTTTTGAACTCCTGTATGGATGGCAACCCCGGGCATTTTAGATGTATTAAAAGAAGGTTGGGAAAAGGAGGTGCTTCCCAACACTAACATCCTAGAATATATCGTGCAATAGGCTAGAGTAAGTTCGACCCCTCTATAAAGAGCACATATCCAAGGATCAAGCAGCGCAGGCCCGGAATTATAACAGAAACTTCTCACTGCACGAATTTTAGCCAGGAGACCATGTAATGGTGCTTGTGCCCACTTCCCAATCCAAATTGGTGGCCCATTGGTAAGGCCCATACGAGGTTAAGGAGAGGAAAGGGCTCGTAGACTATTTGGTGAGTTAACCAAATCATCGACCGAGCGAAAGGGTGTACCACATTAATCTATTGAAGCCATGGAGGGACAGGGACGAACAACCTCCTTCCGGCCCCACCCTCTCCCTTTTCTCAGAGAAAACCAAACTTAACCTCGGCCACAATCTGATGGCCCACCAGCGACAGGAGCTCGAAGGTGCAATCCTGTCTGTCCCAGAAGTGGTCTGACCTCGCTGATTCAGCACGACATTGTGACAGACCCGAGGGGGTGGTGGTCAGTGAATGGCCCTATCATCTCCAGGAGGCGAAACATGCTGAGGTGGAGCTAGAGGTACAGCGAATGTTGGACATGGACATCATTGAGGAAAGCCATTGCCCCTGGTCCAGTCCTATCGTCCTCGTAACTAAGCCAGACGGGTCATGGAGGTTCTATAACGACTTCAGACATCTTAATCAGGTCTCCAAGTTTGATGCCTATCCTATGCCCCAAGTGGATGAGCTCCATGATAGGCTGGGGATGGCCCATCATCTGACTACTCTTGCCATGACAAAGGGGTACTGGCAAATTCCCTTAACAGCATCTGCAAGAGAGAAAACAGCTTTTAGCACCCCTAGTGGGCACTGGCAATACAAGGTCCTTCCATTTGGGCTGCACAGGGCACCAGCAACTTTCCAGCATCTGTAGATAGAGTGATAAGGCCCCACTAGTCCTATTGTGCCACCTACCTGGATGATGTGGTCATTTTTTCCGGCACCTGGGAGGAACATGTGCTGCACGAACATACGCTGTCCTCCTGACACTAGCGAAAGCCAGGCTGCGTATCAATCCCCGGAAATGTTATTTCTGGTCGAACGAAGCCAAATATTTGGGCTACCTGGTAGGAGGGGGACTGGTGAGGCCACAGTGTTCCAAAGTGAAAGACATCTTAGAATGGCCCCGTCCAATAGTCAAGAAGCAAGTGCAAGCCTTCTTGGGACTATTGAGTTACTACCGCCGTACCTCACTTTTCAGCGGGCCATCCCCTTGACAGATTTAACAAAGAAAAGGGCCCCTTTGCATGTGGTGTGGAACAGTGCGATGGAACGGGAATTCAATGACTTAAAAATGGCCCTCACAACGGCACCTGTTTTGAGAACTCCTGATTTTTCTCTTCCCTTTCTCCTCCAGACCGATGCTTCAAGCACATGTCTAGGTGCCGTGCTGATCCAAAGCATTGACAGTGTCGAGCACCCCGTGATTTACCTGAGCCAGAAACTATTGGACCGGGAGACAAGGTATGCAGCGGTGGAATGAGAAGCCCCTGCCACAAGTGGCACTACCTGTTGGGCCGGGAATTCACCCTGGTGACAGACCACGGCGTGTTCCAATGGATCGCTATTCACAGGAATTCGAACCCCTGGGTCACTAGGTGGTTTTTGGAATTGCAGCCATACAAGTTCACCGTCACTTATCACCGGGGTATCCTCCAAGCCAACGCTGATGCTCTCTTACGGGTTCACGACCTCTCGGTCCGGGCCGCCCGACCCAGTGAGTCTGGGCTGAAGGGGGGGTCATGTCACGCAAGAGCACTTGGGAGCAGCTTAAGGACCAGACATGCAATGTGACAAGTCATGCCACGGCACAGAAAAGACGAAGCAACACCACCATAATTCCACCTGGACAACACTTCCGGGTCCCTTTCTAACCTCTGGTACCCATTTGATGATGTCATTTACCCATCCATCACCATGTCTTTCCCAGCATCCCACTGTTTAATTTCTGGTCCGCCTCCATAAATTGTCTGTCTACCCATCCTTGTGGGTCTGATGTTGTTTAAAATTGCTGACCTTTATTTACAGTATACGGGGCTAAAAACCCCAAATCTTTATGATCATTCTTTTTGTCGTTATTACTATATATATATATATATATATATATATATATATATGTGAGGACTGCCGGCTTGCGTGTTCGCCTCACCCCAAGCCCCCAGGAGGAGCTCTCCCGACAGCAGGATCGTGCCCCGAGTTCCAGCAGGGCCTCATGGACTATGTAGTATTTATACACAGCCCTGCTGGATACCTTGGGGGCCACCGGGAGTCGCTGTAGGGGCTCGTGGGCTCTTGTATGCCCTATAACCCAGGAGTACCGCCACGGTCACGTGACAGGAAGGAACAACGTGCTCCCGGGGTGAAGAAAAGGACTGTTTACCCTGACCTGGAAGGAATAAGGAACTGTGGTCTGATTGGGCAGGAACACCTCCGGGTCAGGGTGTATAAAAGGACTATGGGCCAGTCCAGACACTGAGCTGAGCTGGGAGGTAAAGGGGCGAAGTGTCTGGGCGAGGAGGAGAGAATAGCGTTGGTGTTGTTGGGTTAGTTCATGAGTAGTGTGGAGGGTGCTTTGTGCACATTATTATTAAACAATAAAAAGTCTTGGACTTGTATCCGGTGTCTGGAGTCGTACCTGAGGGTAAAAGGGAGCACTAGCGCCCCCTACTGCCACAATATATATATATGTATATAAACTGTATATACAGTATGTATATATTGTGATGCATAGGTCACTGTCTTGCACGCAAAAGACGAGGTTCGGTCTGAAGCTTCAGAACAACCAACTTTATTAATCAACTTAAATCAAGAACAACAAGCATATTTATTAAACCAGGAGCTACCACTCCACGACAAAAATGCATAGCACACAAGCAGTGACTTCATTAGTCATCCTGCCTCAGCTCTCTCCTTCAGTTCAGGCACTGATAATCCTCCTCGTCAGGTTGGTCCCGCGGCTGTGGGTCCGTGACTGGGATTGGATTATCCTGGATTAATGTGGTCCAAATCATTGGCCAAAGTAAAGTGCCCCGTGGATCGGTGATTGGCCTATGGCCGATGGGTGTTTGGCATGGCGGGGCTACAAATTCGTCGTTGAGGCAGGACACGTTACGTGCCAGGGATGCTGTCTCTAGCATGGGCGCGTCACTATATATATTCATAATTTCTAATAAGAAGACAAGACAAAGTCAGGATGTTGTGATGTGAGGTCAGTTTACGCTGTAGGAAGATAAGTAAATAAATCAAGGTAAATAGATAAATATCACTTGATGTGGCTTTTATATCTTCTTCTTCTTTCCGCTGCCGTTAGGGGTTGCCACAGTGGATCATCTTCTTCCATATCTTTCTGTCTTCTGCATCATGTTCTGTTACACCCATCACCTGCATGTCCTCTCTCACCACATCGATAAAACTTCTCTTGGGCCTTCCTCTTTTCCTCTTCCCTGGCAGCTCTGTCATTAACATCCTTCTCCCAATATACTCAAAATCTCTGCTCTGCACATGTCCGAATCAACACAATATCGCCTCTCTGACTTTGTCTCCCAACCATCCAACTTGAGCTGACCCTCTAAATGTACTCATTTCTAATCCTGTCCATCCTCGTCACACCCAATGCAAATCTTATCATCTTTAACTCTGCCACATCCAGCTTTGTCTCCTGCTATCTGGTCAGTACCAACATCTCCAACCCATCTAACAAAGCTGGTCTCACTACCGTCCTGTAGACCTTCCCTTTCACTCTTGCTGATACCCATCTGTCACCGATTACTCCTGACACTCTTCTCCACTCATTCCACCCTGCCTGCACTCTCTTTTTCACATCTCTTCCACAATCCCAATTACTCTGTACTGTTGATCCCAAGTATTTAAACTCATCCACCTTTGCCAGCTCTACTCCCTGCATCATCACCATTCCACTGACCTCCCTCTCATTTACACACATGTATTCTGTCTTGATCCTACTGACCTTCATTCTTATCCCTTCTAGAGCATATCTCCACCTATCCAAGGTCTCCTCAACCCGCTCCCTACTATCGCAACAGATCACAATGTCATCAGCAAACATCTAAGTCCACAGGGACTCCTGTCTAATCTCATCTGTCAACATGTCCATCACCATTGCAAAAAATAAAAGGCTCAGAGCCGATCCCTGATGTAATCCCACCTCCACCTTGAATGCATCCGTCACCTCACCATTGTCAAACTTCCCTCGTAAATATCCTGTACAACTCTTACATACTTCGTACAATACCACAGCGCCTCTCAAGACACTCTGTCATATGCTTTCCCCAGGTTGACAAAGATGCAATGCAATTCCTTCTGTCCTTCTCTATACTTCTCCATCAACATCCTCAGAGCAAACATCACATCTGTGGTGTTCTTGCTTGGCATGAAACCATACTACTGCTCATTAATCATCACCTCACTTCTTAACCTAGCTTCCACTATTGGTTCCCATATCTTCATGCTGTGGCTCATCAATTTTATCCCCCTATAGTTACTACAGTCCTGCACATCCCCTTTATTCCTAAATATCGACACCATTATACTTCTTCTCCACTCCTCAGGCATCCTCTCACTTTCCAAGATTCCATTAAACAATCTGGTTAAAAACGACACTGCCATCTCTCCTAAACACCTCCATGCTTCCAAAGGTATGTGATCTGGACCAACGGCCTTTCCATTTTTCATCCTCTTCATAGCTGTCCTTACTTCCTCCTTGCTAATTTGTTGCAGTTCATGATTCACTATCTCCATATCATCCAACCTCTTCTCTCTTTCATTCTGTTCATTCATCAGCTTCTCAAAGTACTCTTTCCATCTGCTCAACACAAACTCCTCGCTTGTGAGTACATTTCCATCTTTATCCTTTATCACCCTTACCTGCTGCACATCTTTCCCAGCTCGGTCCATCTGTCTTGCCAATCGGTACAGGTCCTTTTCTCCCTCTTTAGTGTCCAACCTCTTGTATAACTCATCATACACATTTTCTGTAGCCTTTGCCATCTGTCTCTTCACCTTGCACCTTATCTCCTTGTACTCTTGTCTACTTTCTGCATCTCTCTGACTATCCCATTTCTTCTTTGCCATTCTCTTTGTATACTGTTCTGTACTTCCTCATTCCACCACCAGGTTTCTTTTTCCTCCTTCCTTTGTCCATATGTCACACCAACCACCCTTCTTGGTGTCACCCTTACTACATCTCCTATAGTTTCCCAACTGTCTGGTAACTCTTCACTACCACCCAGTGCCTGCCTCACCTTCTCCCTAAACTCAACCTTGCAGTCTTCCTTTTTCAACTTCTACCATTTGATCCTTGGCTCTGCCCTAACTCTCTTCCTCTTCTTGATCTCCAACATTATCCTACAGACAACCTTCCTATGCAGCTTAACTATACTTTCCCTTGCCACCACTTTACAGTCTTCAATCACCTTCACATTGACTCTTCTGCATAAGATGTAATCTACCTGTGTGAATTTTCCTCCACTCTTGTATGTAACCCTATGTTCCTCCCTCTTCTTAAAATACGTATTCACCACCGCCATATCCATCCTTTTTGGCAAAATCCACCATCGTCTGACCTTCTTCATTCCTCTCCTTGACACCATACCTACCCATCACCTCCTTGTTCTCTCTGTTTCCTTCACCAACATGTCCATTGAAATCCGTTCCAATCACCACTTTCTGTCCCTTGGGTACACTGTTCATCACTTCATCCAAATCATTCCAAAAATCTTCTTTCTCATTCATCGCACACCCAACTTGCAGGGCATTTGCACTAACAACATTCATCATCACATTTCCAGCTTCATAATCATTACTCTGTCTGACACTCTTTTCACCTCCAAAATACTCTTGGCATACTGTTCCTTCAGACTAACCCCTACTCCATTTCTCCTCCCATCCACACTAGGATAGAACAATTTGAATCCACCTCCGATCCATCTGGCCTTACTCTCCTTCCATTTAGTTTCTTGCACACACAATAGATCAACCTTCCTTCTCTGCATCATATCTGCTAACTCTCTCCCCTTACCAGTCATACTGCCAACATTCAAAGTTCTTACCCTCAGTTCCAATCTCTTTACCTTCCTCCTGTCCTCCTGCCTCTGGGTATATCTCCCCCCTCTTCTTCGGCCAACACTAGTCCAATTTCCACCAGCACCCTGTTGGCTAACAGTACTGGTGGTGGTCGTTGTTAACCCGGGGCTTGACTGATCCGGTATGGAAATTTGTACTGTTGTCCGTATATTGATTTGGCAAAATTTTACACCAGATTCTCTTCCTGACGTAACCCTGCCCCCATTTATCCAGGCTTGGGACCGGCACAAAGAAACATACTGGTTTGTGCATCCACTGTGGCTGGGCTGGTGGCTTTTATACAAGTAACATATAAATGTGTTTCATATAAAGACCACCACAAAACATAATCACAAACAGAACTTTGCACGATACCTTGGTTAAGCTCAGTATGCCCTGCTGTTTTATTGAAGGACATGCGTGTTCTTGCGGGGAGGGTTTCAGTACTCTTTCTCCAATGTAGACCCTCGTCCTCATCTGAGTTCACCTCTGTTATATTAAGTCTTAATTTGAAAACAGCAGTGTCAGACTGGGGGGAGCATCAATGTGACTGAGAGAATAAAACTGAAAAAAAAAACTGCTAACTTTAACAAGCACCATACATTTGTACCAGCTGTTACAGACTCAAATCAAATGTATGTTTTTATTGTATAATAGTAACAATAAGAACAGCTCACTATTCAAAACGGTAATTCTGAGAAGCAGCCAGAATCAAACCTGTGACCTCTTGATTATGAGTCAGCTGTTCTTACCACTGCACCACCCAAGTGGTCATGTCAGTGTTGTACCATAACCCGATTTCTTTTTCTTCGGTTATATCACTTGTTTTGTTATACGTGTACCTTTTGTAAAAGTGTTTATGTGATATTTGCACTTCATTCTTCACACATTATACACTTCATGTCTAAATTTTGTCGTTAGTGTTATAACATGAAAAAAGTTTGTTTTAGGTATGTGTTCAATATTTCTTGAATTTCTCATATTTCCTGTCATCCTGCATTTATATAGATCATTGTAGACATGGAACACACATGATATGCATGTGTTCCAAATAACGATATATTATTTACCCTATATAACTCCAGGCACCTCACACTCAGATAAACAAGACTTGAGTTGGGAGTTCGGAAGGTGTTGCTCATAAAGTCTTTTTTTATTATTTGGATGTTCTTTTTTTTAAGTCTGTATATGCTGGGTTCAAGTCCAAGTGTCAGTAAATGGTGTTTTTATTAGTGAGGCACAATTCAGCCAGCTCTCTGGCACTTAGTTTTGGCCCTCAATTTTACTTTCACAGTGTCCCAGTTAAATGTGTGTCTGGTGGAATTTTTATGTGTGTAAATCTGGGACCTTGGGTCTTTCCTTCTGAACCAGTAAACAATTGATTTAAATGAAATTAGTTTAAGTTTGTAATGATTAGGTCAAGAAAAAGCAGTTTTGAATTTCAGCTTTTTGTATTTTTATAATAATACCTATTTAAGTTAAGAATATTTTTAAAAAATTATGAGAACAGACCATTCAAGCCCAGTAGAGCTCGCTAATTCTATCCACTTAATCTTTCCAAAATTATATAAAGATTAGTTGTGAATGTCCCTAAAGTTCTACTCCTTTGTTAGTTATTCCATGTGTATATGGTTCTCTTAGTGAGGAAAAACATGCTAACATTTGTGTGAAATGTACCCTTAATATGTTTCCAACTGTGTCCCAATGTTGTTGTTGAACCTATTTTAAGGTAATTGTGATGATTCACTGTACTTTCAGAATTTTAAACACTTCATCATGTCACCTCTTAATCTCCTTTTGCTTAATCTGAAACGGTTCAGCTCTTTAACCTTTCCTTGTAACTCATACCGTGAAGTCCTGGAATCATCCTAGATCCTCTTTGCTGGACGTTTTCTAGCACTTCTATGTGCTCAAGGTGCAGACTCATTATTACAAAGCTTATGCTTCCTTTGACTTGTACAATTCAATACGATTTCTTTTTGTATAGCCCAAAATCACACAAGGAGTGCCTCAATGGGCTTTAACAGGCTCTGCCTTTTGACAGTCCCCCAGCCTGGACTCTCTAAGAAGACAAGGAAACACTCCAACAAAAAGCCCTTGTAGGTAAAAAAAATGGAAGAAACCTTGGGAAAGGCAGTTTCCCTTTTCAGGTAGGCTGGGCGAGCAGTGAGTGTCAAAATAAAGGGAGTAAATACAATACAATACAATACACAGAACAGAACATAAGTAATCCTCAATACAACATAATAGTGCAATCAAAATATTACGAGTACAGAGCAGAATTCAACAGTAGATGATATCACATAATATGATTCAGATTTGTTCAGTGTCCTGGAGACCTCGGCCATTAAGCTGCCTCCCCCTGTTGGCCATTTCACAGCTGAGTCAGTGCTGGGCCAGCCAGTCCGATGAAAGGACCCATCTATCCCATGATTCATGCGATCCTCCATCAGGGATGACTTTACCTTAGGTAGGCAACACAACTTGGCAGAAAGGCAATGGCACCAAGTGCCACATTTGAGTACTAAGAAGAGAAACAGAGTAGGTGAGGGTTAGTAACAAATTATAACTATTATATTACGTATGTTTTAGTGCTAATGACTAAAACCAGAGATGCAGAATGTACAGTTAATCAGCAGCTCAAGACAGGGTGTGCTAAACTGAAGTAGCGAGTCTTCAGTCGGGATTTGAAAGCTGAGGGGCATCTCTTATAGTAGCAGGCAGACCATTCCATAGTTTAGGTGCCCTTGTACTCTACACATCAGAGTGCTACATAAACCTAATTTTCTTTCAGTCTTCTTAACGACTTCTGTACAGTGACTAGATGTTGATAGTGACGAGTCCACTACAACTTATAAATCCTTCTCATAAGGTGTGCTTTCAGTATTCACACTCCCCATTGTGTATTCAAATCTAACATATGTACTTATGTTTAATACTTTATGTATTTATTTATTTACATTAAATTTCATCTGCCACAAATCTGCTCAAGTCTGATTCTAAACATATCTGACTCATTCTAGATTATCTGTCATCGCACCTAACTTGGTATCGTTTGCAAATTTTACCAGCTTTTGGTTAAATTCCTATCTTGACCATTTAAATACATTAGAAATAGCAGTCGTCTCAACACTGTCCCCTGAGGGACTCCACCCTTAACATCACCCAATTCTGTTAAGGTTTCTTGTGCCTGTTTCCACACACTACACCCTGAACTCCCAATTGTTTTAGTCTGATGTCTGACCTGTCATGAAGGACCATATTAAATGCATTCTGAAAGTCAAAATAAATAATATCATATGCTCCACTCAAATCACATCTTTCTATTGCTTTCTCACCGAATTCCAGCTTGTTTGTAAAATGTGACTTCATTCATGTGAACCCATGCTGACTGTTCAGGAAAATTCCAGTTCTTACCAAGTCTTATCTTTAATAATTCCTTTCAATAATTTACTTTTGATGTATGTTAAGCTTACAGGCCTATAGTTATTTTGCTCTGCCCAGTTACCCTTTATATATAAAAGGATGTGCCATTTTCCAATCCTACAAAGTGAATTCCTAAAAATATACATCGAGAGTTTATACAATGATCAACCACAATATAAAAACCATTGATAGGTGAAGTGAATATCATTGATTATCTTGTTTCAGTGGCACCTGTCAAGCAGTGGAATATATTAGGCAGCAACTGAACAGTGAGCTCTTGAAAGTGAAGTACTGGAAGCAGGAGATCCTTAACTATAAGAATCTGGGCAACTTTGACATGGGCCAAATTGTGATGGCTAGACAACTGGGTCAAAGCATCTTCGAAATGACAGACCTTTTGGGTTGTTCCCTCAAAGCTTAATGAAGGTCATGAACAAAGGCATCAGAACACACAATGTATTGCAGCCAATTACCCAAAGGCCATGCCCATGCTTACCTCATTCCACCTACAACAAGCATGTAAACATCAGGGGCCTCATGTATAACGCCGTGCGTAGAACTCGCACTATAACATGGCGTAAGCACAAAAGCCGAAATGTGCTAACGCACAGAAAAATCCAGATGCAGGAATCTGTGCGTACTCCAACTTCCACGTTCTTCCGCTACATAAATCCCGATCAGCGTGAAAACTAACGCTCGTGCACGCGCATTATGTAACGCCCCAAATCCTCCCAGAATTACGCCTATTTGAATATGCAAATCAATATAAATCGCCCTTAAGCGCAGCCTTCTGTGAAAAGACAATGGGAAAAGCACTGGGGGAAACATAAGAATTTCAGCGAATATCAAGTGGAGGCAAAGGAACAACATACTATTTGTTCAAATAAGCCGTGGTATAATCAACAAAAGGAAGTTGATCGAGTGGCATAGCGTGTTGGAGAAACATGAAAGCTCACATCCACAAAATCGCACAGTGCCAGAAATAAAAAAGAAGTCACATATCAAAGTCGCCGTGGAAAGCAGAGTTGTAAGCCCACTGTCTGAGTGTCATATGAAAGCTTATTAGGGTACAGAGAAAAAAGCCACGGTGGGGAAAAAGCACGAAATGTCCACTTCAATCTCGACATTTCCACTTTAATCACGTAGTTTATTTTGTCATTAAAGTAGAACATCATAAAATTCATCTTAAAATTGTTTAATTAACCAGTTTCTAAAATCACATCGTAATTAAAGTAGCACGTTAAATGCTTTGTTTTGTATTTGATTTTCTATGTGCTCTATATGTGTGAATCACTACTTGCTTCTTAAACCGGCTCTCTTCCTCCAACTGGACACAGAGTCCATTACATTCGTGATATTACAGCTCTCTGAATAACTAAAATACTGAGATGTATACGTGATATCATTTTCATGATGATAGGAGTTAAAGCACGTTATTAAACATGTTTCACTTCGATGAAATAATTTATTGCAGCAGTATCAGGGGAGGCTCTAAGCTTGTGGTGGCACTGGGCAGAGGAAGAATCGGTGGCTCCTTAAGCCTGCCAATGTCATGCACGGTGGATGGCCACATATGTTGCAGACACTAGCCGCCTCGTGCTCATGACACAAGCATTTAACTTTTGCCGAAATTTGTCGCTGCGGTTTTAAGCCGTCACTGCAGTCAGTGCTTTTCTTTCCCCAAGTAACCGATCGCCATACAATCAGCTCTGTAATAGACGTTAAGCCATCTGTAAGCTTAGCGCCGATTCTTCAAAACGTTTAAAGAACATTGAAATATCTTCGTAGTACATGTTTAATTATTCTATCCTTAATGACACTCCCAGTGAAGAATATAGATTATTTAAATGAAGTTAAAGTTTTATCTGTATAATTTAACAAACATATTTTGCTGCATTTCACCTTAAAATGATATCGTCATCATATGTAAATACGCTTTTATAAAGTGGCTCAGGTTGTGCGATATTATAACTATAGTGCAAGTTTACAGTGGGGTGATTGTACTTATAAGTACAAACAGTTCTACAAGGAGCACTTGATTGGCTGCATTTAAAGTTCTTGGGATTAAACTGTTTTGAACCGCGAGGTCCGTACAGGAAAGGCTTTGAAACGTTTTGCCGTGGCAGAGACAGCATGTGCTTAATGCATATACCGATAATTCTCTTTCCGTTCAGCTGCTGCTGTGATTCACACTCAGATACAGTGATATAAATACTCCGAGTGGTGCAGTGAGAGAAATATGGAAAAAGATGATCCGCTGTGGCAACTCCTAACGGGAGGAGCTGAAAGAAGAAGAAGAAGGAGAAGTGAGAGTAACAACGCTAAAGCAGTTATGGCATTTGGAATACTATGGCTGTTCCTGGACCATTATATTGTTACGAGTTAATTACAATCAGATGCATTACACTAATAAACAATATGCGGTTAGTTTCTGTGTATTTATAAAGCGCGTCATGAAAATAATGAGTAATCACACAAGAACAGTAGCACTGCTTTGACACTGGGTGTCGCCAGTTTGCAAAACCGAGCAGAGAACTTGCGTACGACAAGTCATGAGGTACCGTGGAAAAGTCGTGGCTTTACGTAAGTGTAGGTTTTATACATGCGATTTGAGCGTGGAAAAGTTGTTACGCAACATTTCTGTGCGTACGCACCGTTTATACATGAGGCCCCAGAACTGGACCATGAAGCAATGAAAGAAGATGGCCTCGTCTGATGAATCATGTTTTCTTTAAGGTTATTTGGAATGCCAGGAGTGAGGGCATCATTTAACTTAGGACAAGATGGCAACAGGATGCACTCTGGGAAGAAGACAAGCTAGGTCAAGAAAGTGTGAAGAACCACTGGGAAACTTGAGTGCTGGCATTCATGCAGATGTTATACTTTCACACATATAGTATAACTACCTAAAGATTTTGCAGACTACATATATACATTCATGTCACTGGTTTTCCCTGATGACAGTGGCTTGTTTCATCAGAATAATGCAGCCTTCCACGGTCCAAAAATTGTTCTGAAATGGTGTGAGGAGCAAGAAAATGTGTTCAAGGTGTTAACTTGGCCTCCAAATTTTACAGATCTTAATATGATTAAGCATCTGTTGGATGTGCTGGAAAAAAATCAGATTCATGGAGGCCAAACCCGTCCCCAATTATGAATTTTGAAACAAAAACTGCGACAGCAACCACGCTGTACTGTTCCACACCTTAAAACATGTTTGCAGGAAGAACTGGAACACTTGGTAACCTCAGTGTTAAAACATCTTTTAAGTTATGTGAGAAGAAATGGTGACATTACAAAGTGGTGAATGTTTTACCATACCATCTTTTGTTGGAATGTGTTGCAGGCCTGAAATTCAAGAATGGATATATTTTAACAATTGAAATGTAGATGACCAGACAAAACATGAAATATCTTGGGTTCATACTGTCTGCAATGAAATAAACATCAAAGTTAGTTTAAGAATTCCTGCGTTTTTTGTTTTTTTTTGTATTTTCCATACTGTCCCAACTTTTTCTAATTTGGGACTGTATGTAAAGTGTTTTTAAACCTGTTTCAATGTTCATCATCTGTCTCTGCACTTTTCCCAATTTATCTCTTATAGCCTTTGCAGCATCTGTTTGCCCTCATGGTCATTAGAAAATACTAAATATACACAGGATTCATTGATCTTGGTGCTCAAACATACTGTTTGAAAAAACAGTCAATGATTACATCTAAAAACTACTGCTCTTGTACTCTGCTCTCCCCAGTTAACATGCTCTTTTAAAATTATTTTAAAAATTCACATTGAAATTACTGTCTGCAATGGGGGTCTATTGCACACTCCTAAAGTAAGGCATCCATTCCTAATGCTCTCCAGACAAATCCAGATGTCCTCACTAAGATATGGCTTATCATCCAAATGAAGAAGTCTTCCCTTTAAATTCTGTTTTATGCAAATAGCACCCCCTTTCTGTTTTTGTCTATCTTTCTTAAAAAACGTGTAACCACAACGCAGACAATAAAAATTCTGAGCAAGTGTGATTTTCTTATATTTATATTAAAATCTTAATAGTTTTATTTGTAGATTGAATCTTACTTATCAAACTTATCTGACTTATCAAATATCTGGTGATTAAGATTGTTTTGCTTTTTTAAAGAAAATCTGCCTTGTGATATCTTAACAAAAACAAAACTATAGAACAGGAGATTCAAATGTGGTTCATTTGATAAAGACACTTCAAAGTATATGTTCTCATTAATAAACAGAAAATTCAAGACAAAAACTCTCATTTTAAGAGTCAGACCTGAAATTGATTATTTAAGAATAAGTAATAGGTCAAAGATTTGGTTATAATAAAACAATGTATTTTTATATAATTGTTGATGATTGATTACACATTTATAAATTAAGACAGCACCATACAACCTACATAAACTGTAAATTTTCAGTTCAACAATAACATAAATGTAGCATTCATGCTTAACCCAAAACCTTTTTCTTTAAATTTAGCCCAACATTTGTAAATGATTGCCTGTGTAGTATGGAGTAAATTCTTTAAGCTTTTCTGCATTCACCATTTCATTGGCATTGGCAAGACTGGGGACACTAACTTCACATGCTATGTATTCTGCATTTAGGCACAAAGTATTACAGGGCTGGTACTCAAAAAATAAAATGAAGAGTTCACCACAAAGATATCGCTGATAAATTCAGATTCAGGAAGGTCATTGGTTACTTTGGTGACAATAAAATATTTTATATGGTACTTGTTCTGATTTAAAACAAGCAATTTAACTGAAACAGCATGTTGTCAAGTGTTGTCAATGGCAAGAAATTCTCTCAGCTTAATATTAAGATACTACACATTTTCAACCTCAGTAGCTGGACCTATCTCTTTCTCGTTGGCAAATATGGCATTCTCTGAATCATTGATATGTTGGCCACTTTCAAATAGTTCATTCTTTTTTATTTTGACTTGCATTCCGTGACCTTCAGTAATACTGATGGTTTTCCTCATTGTGATTATATAAAATTACTTCTATTTATTATTTATTTTATTTATGTTCATATATTTTATTTCTATTTATGTTATTTGTATGTTTTCTTTTATTCTATTATTGTAAAGCACTTTGGCCACAGCATTCCTATGTTGTTTAAATGTGCTATATAAATAAATTGACATTGACATTGACATTTTTTACCAGTGATTTGCAAACATTTCTGAAGTTTAACTTAGAAGACCCTGTTTAAAAAAAGCAGTACTTTGATTCAAATCACATGCATTCATGACATACTACTGGGCTTAATAAGTTCATTTTAATTGGAATCCTGGGTATGACACTAATTTGAATCCATCCCTGCATGTAGGCCCTCCAACCTGCAGGGAAAACCTTGGAGGTTGGTAGCAGAATTGGCATTCCAGCCACCATAAAAAACCTCACACTGTTCCACTCCACTAGTGTGGTGCTGAGGTATCACCCATTGCATGACTGCACTTGGGTCCTAATCTGGATCCTGAGTTGGTTTGTGGTGGGTGCTGCAATGCACTGTATCAGTGCATGCTCCTAACCTCTCCTCTCCAATTGGAATACAAATCAAGTAATGTTGCTTAGGTGTTAGATTACTATCTGTAAAAAACATGCTTATATTGATTGAATTGCTGCTGAATTAATGATTGCAGTCTGCATATCGTTTGAAGAGAAACAAGGTTGCAAAACGTATTTGGGTAATTTCCAACAAATGTGAAAAAAACTGGACATGCTCATTTCTTTTTATAGTATTTAACAGAAAGGGCAAAATTTGTATGAGCATTTGTCCAGATGACTGTCTAAGTTTGTTGCCATTTGATGCTAGAATACTGACAGTAATTGGGCAAGTTCTATTTTGTGTGTCTCTAGAGAGTATGGAACATTCTGCATGGCTGCATTGAAGGAATAAAATTCCATTTGCTCTGAAAGGATCTAATATTTCAGCAAACTTTTTATTTCCAGGGGGGCAAAACCTTCAAGTATAATATGCATAATGCCTTGTGGTGTTTGCTGTATAACATCAAAAACAAGGAAATCAACAAGTTTACTTCTTCTGTTTATTTCATAAGTTTTAAGGTTATTTTTCAGAAAATCTGTAGAGGAATCCTCTAATTCAAAACAATGGCGCATGTGCTTTTCAAGAGTCCTTGTAATAAAACTATGTTCATTAAAGTCCTTTTGCAGATGTTCACTCGTAATATCTACAATTACTGCAAATCCAACTCCTTCCTTAAACCCAGCAAGTTCATGCTGAGCTCATTTGTCTTTACACACAAATATTAATGCACCAAAAATCTCAAGCTCCCCATTTGCAGTTTGAATCTTTACACCACGATGTAACGCATTTACGTCTTTCTGGATTCTTTCCCACTATCTTTAGCTATGGCAAGAAGTCTAATTGCAGCCAATTTAGATCATTAATTGGGATCTATGTTACTCAACCATCATGAGTTTGTTTCCGGATGCATGAGACTCAAGATTGTTACAAGTTTCAATTTCATCAGTATACAAAATCAACTGCAAAGCCTTTGGTTTAACTGAAAAGAGTGGGTGTGGCCTGAAAAGGTCACCATCACATATGTCATACAAATATCCATCTATGCACCTCACTGGTCTTCAAACTACCATGGCACAAATCCTTTAGTAATAAAACAACTGTTCCAAACTCTTGATTAAAGGTACATAGTAAAAACATTTAGATTTCATAGAACAAACATCTGAATCTCCACTTTTTACCCTGCAGGCAGTGAGCAAAAGAGCAAGTTTTTCAGGCTCAACTGGGCTGAACATTTCCTGAATTCTCTGGTCTTACATGTATCTTTTGGCAACTTTAGAAAAAGGATCAACAAAATTGTCAAATAGCCAGGACCTCTGTCTATAGCTATTCTACGCTGCTAAAATGCCTTTCAAATATTGTCATCATTTGATTCCTTTAGGATGTCTACCAAAACAGCTTAATATTGGTGCACCCAGAATAGAATGGTAGGCTGTTTGGTCTTGTCCATTACGGGAGATGGACGTCTAAGGCAGAACTCCATTAGCAGCTGTGTAATTTTTTTCTTTTTTTATCATCCTGAAGTACCCTGTATTTACTCAACCCGAGGGGGTTCAATTACAGTATATGCAGCACTGCAAAACATTTTTTCTTAACAAGTAAAAATTTCTTATTTTAAGGTAATATATCTAATATTTTGCCCCAAGAGATTAAATATCTCATGTTGCAATGATACTTGCTAGATTATTTTGCTCAATTCAAGATAATTGGTCTTACGTTATCTGACTTAGATATAAAAGTGTAATTCCAAGACAATTTCGACTTAAAAAAAGCACAGCTGTGAGAGAAAAGCCTGTTATCAGCTACAGCAATGAGCATAGCAGGACATGTATTCTTATTTCAAGAACCAAAACTTTCTAGGTTTGTCTTGTTTTAAGATATGAGTAAGACACAACCCCAAGACTTAAATTAAACTCTTTAAATTCCGGTAAGGTTTTAGAATACAACCTTGATTTTGTTAACAGCTATGACATTTCAGATTAACACTTGCCTAATTCAGTGGCCTTTCTCTGTAACTAGTATGATTTAACAGCTGGATTCCCTGCAAAGGGTAGTACTTTATTATATTCAAATGGTAAAATTTTTCTTCAAATCAAAATAGTTTCCACATTTTAAAATAAATGAGCCTTGTATAAAAAATGTGTCTGGTGGTTTGATGCAAGAGTTTTTTCACTGTGTCAAATAAATGGCTTAATCCAAACAGTGTTACTGAAATTTATTAACATAAAAAGAAAAGTTCAAGAATTTAGGAATCTTTAAAAGTTTTATATAGTTCAATGATATCCCCATAGTAGTACTTCACAAGAATATATATTTTGTTTTTTGGTCATATAGTCTCACAGAAATTAAAATTAACCAGCTTCATAGCATCAACAAAATGGGTGGATTTATCCAGGTTAGGGATTTCAATTTCAAATGACAAAACATCTCTATCAAAGACAGCATCATGAACTTAATACTCCAAACAATATAATGTGTAGTGTTGATATGGCTCAAAAGTCGTTTTAAACTCAAAGCCACAAACGGGCAGCAAATAAAACAACGGCAAATCATCTTTGGTGTTTAAACAAGAAAAAGCAAGAGTGCTGAGGGACTGTAGCTATTCAAGATCGTTCCATTATTTTAGGAAAAAAAATTATTTACGTCAGTGACATTGTTGAGTATATGAAAAGCTAACGGTATAATTGCAGTTTCCTTGCAGTGTCCAATTGTTTTTGTTTTTGTTTGTTTTTTTTTTCAAATATAATATCTAGCGCTGTTTTTGACCCCTTCTTTGTCATGTAATGGAACATACCTTTCTTTGAGCATGCGTAAACGCGTTCCCTGTGAGGCGTCCTTAGCTTTCCCGCGCAAGATGTTACATTTTGAAACATTCTCACCGTAAGGTTATTAACAACGTTACATAGATAGCTAAAATACTGCTTTGCTATTCGCAGCTCGTAACATATTTACGCATATAAACCAATGGATTCAATTGACTAAGTCACACTGGAAATATTAAAAGGTGAGTTTCTAATTGACATTTACTGTTGCTGCAGTGCATTCTGTTTTTATGAATCTACAAGAATTCACCTGTCCACGTTGATACCTATAATCATTACGACACAAAACAGAAGTAGTGGGGCAAGCTAGTTTCGTGTAACCATTACATAAAATTTAAAAAAATAAATGCAGGTGTTTATGTTATAAATGTTTATTTTTTCATTTCTGGTTTTCACCTTTGCAATTTATCCAGCAAACAGCCTGAATTCTAACTTCTACTGCACGCAGTTCTTGCATTCGATCATATTGGTACATTTAGTGCTTCTCTTGCAACACCAGACTGTTTTTTATCGAGCACTATCATTGTTAGCTTTCATATATATAGAGAGTTATTACTTTGTATGAAATAAATGTTAGTTAAATGCCGTTGATTTATTTGTTAAAGTGATTTATTTAAAAAAGTTGTTAAAGACGTTCTGATACAGACTTCCGCTTGGTTAAAAATAAATTAAAATGTATCTTTTAAAAATGTGCCAAGTTCTAACTGCATTGCACGTGCCTCATGTTATTGCCGGTAGTAAAAGCGAACACGACCCAAGTTGCTTCTATCTGAGATACCTTTAAAGAAAAACTTTAAAATTTAAAGGCCAATATTTTAAAATTATCATCGATTTTGAGGTATCCACAATTGTAAGCTCGTTGCTGGAATATAAAAAGATCGCTGCACTTGAAACTGCAGCGGGAGAACCCATTTCCCTTAACTTTGTTATCAATACCATACATCAGCGCATCACATATATATATATATATATATATATATATATATATATATATATATATATATAGAGAGAGAGAGAGAGAGAGAGAGAGAGAGAGAGTCAGCCCTGAGTGAGACGGTGCTCTTTATTACTTTAATGGCACAGGTGAAGGTAAAACATTTATAAAAGGGCATCATGATTTGCACTTGTATCATCTTTCAAAAAACTTTTAAACTTATAAAAAAATTGTAAATTTAGCACTTAAAGCTTAAAACCTGAGTTCGAAATGACTGCCGGTAATTGTGCAGATGACGTCCAAATATGAATGAATTACTGGTCTTCTCTGTTGCTTTCACGTTGCAAATGTTACAGAAGATCTTCTAGGGACTTTTTCACGTAAAGATCTGAACATTTCCTTCGAAGAAAACGTTATGGCCAGCAGTGCATCAAGAGGTCAGCATTATTTATTTATTTAAATTTTTTTTAAGAGATATTGTTGAGCAAACAATGTAGTTATTATCACTTTTGCCATGTTCTTTTTGTTGAGATTAAAGGCTTCTGTAGCAACTTTTATGTCAGAAGTGTCTATGTCCTGATGATATTTTAGATCAAGCAGGGGAGAAATATAAACGATAATAGGGAAAAGGAGGACGTTTATTATATGAAAGTGATGACAACATAAATATATATTTATATATGTGGAAATTTGAAGAGTAGAAACTTGGGCTTGGTCCTTCTCAATTCAGATTTTCCATAATTCAATAAAAGCAGTTTGAAATGTCACACCTGAGCACAGGACAGCTCATGCATCCATCAAGGCTGTTGCCCCAACATGTTCACCTCACCATGTGAATCTTTGTGTGAACACATGTTTATGTATGTCATTTATACAAAGTCTATATTAGTTTACAAATGTTTTGATAAACTTGATCATGGCATCAGAGAATGATAGCGTCTTACATGTTAATTAGCACACACAAGTAAGAATTTCACAGTGCTCATGTAGCACTTATTTATTTCAATACAACATAGTGTGAAAATACTCTATCAATAGATAACTGAGCACATATTGTTTCTGTGTTTTATCAGGAAGTAAAGAAGATGGCTACTATCTTGTTTTTAGTTACCTAAAAATTTTAACAATGAAAATATAAGCGGTCAGATATTTGAGCAATGCTGTCTTTGATTACTAATTTAATTTACGTTAAATAAAAGTAAATATTTCCATTTATGTCAGGCTTCATCAAATTTCATAATTCATAAACAGTTTATTGATAACTGGTGACTATTTTCAATGCCCTTTTCCTGTATTTTTTTTAACAGGAGCTGCAGTTTTCTGTGTTGCAAGATAACTTTCAAGACAGCTGCACATCTCCCTCCTCTTCTGAATGCAATACTTTAAAAAATGCCAGTCTTTCACCTACCCCTCAATCCAGTGAGCAAGGATGTTCCAGAAAACTTTTAAGAGAAGCCAGCCCCTCTAAAATCATTCAATTACCAAGCCCTGAATACATACTTCATAGTGACAGTGAATTGGAGCAGGTCAGAAAACACTGCAGCGCATAGGGAAAGGATCTGCGCTAGAGATTAATTAGAAATACTGTGACCAACATAGTGCCCATACTGAGGACAACAACGAGGGAAGACAAATATACCTCCAAACATGAGGCTTCTTCAATGGCAAAACGTATAGTCAAGTATTATCCAAAGCTATGTGCAGCTGAAGATCAAAATTCATGGGTGAGTGTAAGTAACTAGTTTTTATATGGGTTTTAGACTGAGCAGTCACACCTTGTATTCACTTGCACACTTTTTAAAAGAGTGTAATCTCATTACAGGAACCTGTGTTTAAACAATTCCTGAAAAGGCTACAGAATATTCGCACACCTCAGAAGCAACAGGGCTGTATGCCTCATATAAATAAAGTCGAGAATTCAGGCGAGGCCGACTCCATTGCATCATCGGGGAATTCTATTGCTTCAACGACGCTTGTTAACGTGTCACCATCTAGTCATACCCAAGAAGTTACAGCAGAGAGAATGTGAACCATCTGGTAAGTGCACAATAGAGATGGTCATATACCATCTTAGTTCAGACTGTTTAGAAAACACAACTGATTTGATTATTCATTTATATGTTTTTGCAGCTGTTGACACTACAAAACACTACAGGATCTTTACAAGAAGCCAAAGCCAAATAAATTTGCAGTTACCCAGCTCCTTGATCATGAATTTAAAGCACAGAGGTCATTTATAGATTATATGGGAGGCTTACCCAGGCTTTAAAGAACTGGATCATGTAAGTACATAAAACACAGACATTTGACTGAAATATTTTTGAAAATGGTTTCTTAAAACAAAATATGTGCTGACTTAGAGTGTACTTATTTTATAGGTAATGGATCAAATGCGTTGTATTCTTAGTTGGAATAATAAAGTTAAGAGCAGATGGACCAGTTTTTATGGAAAAGCACAGCTGTATGGAGTAATGAAGAAGATCCTGAAGCGTCCACATATGCAAGATGAGGGTAAAATTTGTTATGCATATTTTATTCAAACTCATTTTATAGTTGGTTATGCACTTTACTCAGTGTTACAGCATGATAGGCCCAAATGAAAATCAAATTGAAGTTGTTTAAAGTTATGATATTTTGCAGTTGATGCTCAAAGGGTTGCACTATTTTATGCCATTTTTTCCATAAAGACCAAGTTTATATTATAGTAAGCCAAACTTTGAGAAATTTTCATGCAAAATATTATTGCTGCTGTCTTTGCCAGTAACTGTTGATTTGTGAATTCCAGGTTCCCTTTTCTTCATTGTATTAGAAAGCTGTACTGTGTTATTCTGAAATAAATTTTTCCCTTTAATTATGTTTTAAAAGCCATTCATTAGCATTGTAAATAGTTTTGTCTAGCATCTTTTTAAGACACAACAGAATAATAAACTGACTGACACTATCCTTTATTAGGTATAAATAATGAAGTAATATTTTAAAGAATGCTTAACTTTAAATATGATCTATGTAAGGTTCATTTCAATTGTTTGTTCATGTTTGTTCATGTTCTAGCATATTAGTAGGTAAAAATAATACCAGACATCAAATAATTTTTGTTATAAATCATTCTTAATTTGAAGCTTGCTGTATGTTGTTTTCATTAAAAGGAGAATGTTTGAGTTATATTAGAACATAATGTGAAAGATATTTAATAAGATTGTTTTTTTGTTTTTTTTTTCTTTTTATTAGTGAAAATGCCATCGCCATGTTTAGAGCTCTGCCATCCATGTTTCTTTCACTTTCTCTACCCCGAATAAAGCTGGGAAACAAAACATGAGGCATTAGTTCATGGCCTTAAGGTAAAACTTTGCATTTTTACATTGTTTAAAGGAAAAATAAAGACAGTTACTGCAATTCTATCCATCTGTGACTGGCAGCAATTTTCAGGGTTGTTTTTAATGTTAGCTACAGGAATGACATTATACATTAAACGGTTTGATTAAAAGGGCTCAACAGAATATAAAAATCTTAAATTTTTAGTGATTTCTTTGCTATTTCAATTACAAGCTGTGTATAACTGCTTCTGTTAAAATTAGCACATTAAGTATTATAAATAGGTAAATGTATAATAAATCTGTATAGGACTACAGAGGACAGAATAATTTCAACCTGTTTTCTTTTTGGTTTTGTTTGTCTTAAAGACCTCCGAGAATCCTGATGCCTTTCTACAGCAAAGACTGACCACTGACTAGCACCGTCCTTATTGTGGACCAAGATAACTGCATGCTGGCTATTGGAAGTGAGCCGGTGACAACTTTCCCTCAAGAAATGTTGCAGGAAGGTATCATGTACCTTATGGCGTACTATTATGCACTACATCTAACATATCCTAAGTGCATTGCCGCTGTCCTCTCTGGAATTCAAACTTAAATATTACTGGACAGAATTTGAAGGGAAAATACAAATATGCTAGAAGAAGAATTGTTTGAGCCAAATGTAGAACAGAAAATACATGTCTATGATGTACTGTATATAATTACCATAATATTTGAAAATCAATTAGATAAATTATAAGTAATTTGATATTTTGTTGATTTTAACATGTTAGGTTGTATTTTATTTGTCCTGTTTATTGGCAAAGTTACTGCTGTTAAAATTTTGTTTATGTAATTAAATTTGTTATGCATTTCTGACTGTGACAAGATGAGACGGTCCTAAACTACAATGTACAATAATGATATGGATATGACTTTTGTGTTATATACAAGGTAACCTTCCTGTGTCAACTAATTTTCATGTGCTTATGTTTTTCTCTGTTTCTGTATTGTAAACACAGCAGTAGTGCTGTTGGATACTGATGAAGTGCTAATGATTATGTCTTTATTGTAAGTTATTTTATGTATTCAGGGAGCCAATATATATCAGGAAATTATATGTTAATTATGTGTCTTGAATATAGGAATGAATTCCTAATTCAAACCTCTGCTAAATATTTGGTTTCAATTTGAAATGAAGACCATCCTAAAATGAGAGCACTGTGCCACTTTTACCTTATTCTTTTGTAGGTGGACTGAAATTTGTTGTATATAACATGCAAATATGGCTTAGTATGTGTTGAAATAAAGTAATTTCAGGATTTTTTAAAAATCCAAGTCAATGTATCTCACCCCATTGGCATATAATTTTGCTTATTTCAAGCATTTATTTCATAATAATCGTATATTTTTTTTCTTATTCTGTGAGTTTTGTAAAATTTCCTTTTTTAAGATGTATGCTCTGAGATTAAATATTGGACTACCTATTTCAAGATGAGCTAACTTGTTTCAAGTAACAAGACTTTCATTCTCCACTGGTATTAAGAATTTTCCACTTATATTAGTGATTTATTCTCTTGTTCCTTGGCCTTCATTTTTCAGTGTGCTAAAATTAAGAATGTAAAACAACTGAATTAAAAAATATTTTCTAATATTCAGTGTATTTCCACTGTAGAATGTCTAATCTCAAGTAATTTGTTCTAAAAAGCAGCATTTTCTACTTATTTCAAACCTTTGAACACCTATCAGGGCTTTCTTATTTCTAGACTGGAACTAACTTATTTTAAGATATCTTGGCAAGTAAAATTATCTTGCTGCATGGACAGATAATTTCACTAATATTAAGTCATTTTCTTCTGAAATTCAGTGTTTTTATCTTATTTCTTAGCTAAGTTTTTTTTGCAGTGAGCATACCGTATATAAGCAAGAGTGGCAGAAAAAAGGCTCTGAAAGAAACAGAAAAGACAGCTAATGCTTCATCCAAGTCTAAACAGGCATCAAGTTCAAGCTCAAGTTAAGGCCTTTCAGAAACTGATCTAGAACAGATAGACATAGTTTTCCTGGGACCTGACGCTGCGGCATCGTCTCTAGCTGAGAGTGAAAGTGGGAGCGAATGTGCAAGCGAGTCAGGCCAGGATAACTCTTCGATTTCAGAAGAATTAATTGAAACTGAAAATGGCCTTACCTTCCACTTTGCCAACTACTCCTCGCGAGCCACCAACATCGACTCCAACTGGGCTTGCCACTTCACCTATGGAGCATGAAGAAGATCAAAACAAACTGTCCGAGCTTAAGATAACGATCACTGCTCCTGGGGAGGACATAAAGGAGCTCAAGGATAATATAATGAAGGATATCAATATAAGGAACATGGACATAAATGATATAAGGAAAAAAATAAAGGACATACAGTACACAAGAAAAACGAGAAACTGCTTCAGGATATTAAAGACTAGGAAAAATGCTTATGTAATCGCTTTGAGGAAACCTTTAAAAGTATGAAAGAAGAAATTGAAGAAAAAAACCAGGAAAATGCTTCTAAGCTTGAGAATAAACTTTGCACACTTGCCGCTCAGTTTGAAGACGTTAAGCAATGACTTGTATTGAAATAGCTGCACAACTGGCATCTACCGCTGATGGAAAAGCAGCAGCTACAAATTCCGAAAGTAAAGTGCTTGGAGACAGACTTGCTGCACTGGAAGATATAATAAAATGTCAATGACACTCTTCTATAAAGCAACAAGTAAAAAAATTAAATTAAATACTTAGGACAAAAATTGTTACAAATAATTGATACAAATGCAATTAACAGTAACATTCAATATGCTATATTATTTTCCATTGTCAGTTATTTTAGAACTGCAAAATATATTGATGTTATTGGAATATACAGTATGCCAGTGCAATATACATATATTGCAGAAACCTACAATACTCAAGCAAGCTTCTAAAAATAGTACAAACTGAGCAATGGGATTGGTTGAAGAAAGTAGTTTACAGATAAGCAACAAACACATAAAGTAATTTAAAGTATTTAACAATTAAGTATTGATAATGTATTTTTGATATATCTCTACCATAATGCAATAAGAATTAATATAATTGCAGTATGATATTTTGTCTATCTTATAGAACATGCATACAGTAGAAACACAGAAGCTTAACTCCCTAAGTTGTCATATACTGTTAAACCTCTTCCTCAAAGACAAGGCTACTATACCTGCGACAGGTGTACATTTTCAGGTATATTCAGGGTAAAGGCAACTGCATTTCTTGTTAAATCTTTGGTCTTGCTATAGTTCTGGTTATCCTAAAATAGAGAAAATATGATTTGAATATTAAAGAAATTAGATGCAATTATTAACTTTATACGAGCTTAGTCAATGATATTGCTATTAAAATTCTTACAAAGAACTCTAATAATCAGACAATTAAAACGAAATTGAATCTAAGCTAACTAACTTTACCTGTCACATCTCCACCATGTGTCAGCTTCCACTTGTGGCTGTTGTATATCTATGTTATTTGCGCTATCCGACGGAACTTGGTTTGCCGTTAGAAATGCAGGTGTATTGCAACCAAAAAAGATGGGTGTATCAAAGTATCCATGTCCAATATGTGATTGATCCCTTTGCAGAGCCTTATTAGAACAGCCTGACCCTGTATATCTTTGTGGTGTGGAAAACGACTAGGGATCTTGCCCCACCGGGACGCCTGGAAGAAGGACGAACAAGGATAGGGAAACTATCTTTCCCTGGGCGCAAGAGAGCTGCCCCCCTGGGCAGTATTGGGGCCACAATCTTGGAACACTGGCACTCATGCATTTTTTGGCTCCGTGGCCACCACCAGCGGGAGCGTAATGACTTAACGAGTCCTTTTGGGCTATGATGCAGCCACACCCAGAAGTGCAGCCTAATTAGGCTAATTACCACCTGAAGCACTTCTGGGTGGGCTATAAGAGGAGCCGGCAGCCAATACTCAAGGAGCCAGAGTTGGGTGGATGTGGATGTGGATGTGGATGTGGATGTGGATGTGGATGTGGATGTGGATGTGGATGTGTCCTGAATTGAAGGAAGTATAGTGTGGTGATTTGGGCACTGTGTGTTGTTGTGTGTGTCACAAAATAAAGGATGCGTGTTTTGAAGACATCAGGAGTCAGTGTCTGACTCTGATGGACGGAGTGAAGCCTCATGAAGCATCAAAATGTTTGAAGCAATTGTGTTGGAAATCGTATCAAGCATTTGACACTCACCTCTCTAGTGACCCCTCCTGGACATTTTCATTAACATTACACAAACTCATGATCCACTTCAATAATATCTGTTATAACTCTTATTGCTTTTATATTTTTGCTGCTACAGACTGACAACGAAGAGAAGGGTTCGTCAGCAACTTTTAGTGTCTGATGTCTAAAATATATAAATATATATATATAACTAACGCCGACAAGCAGAATGCACTATACGATAGCAAGAGTTAAACAAAATAAGACGCCTCACTCATGGATTCCCGGCTCTTTCAATTAGTATTTACTTTTGCACTGTATCATTATAATCGGTCCTGTTATTAGTATTAGAATTAACCTTCATCTTTCCTTGAGATCACATTTAATAGCCTTAAATGTTTTCTTTGGTTTGACTTAAATAAAATGGAGTAGACGGAAAATAAAGGTTTATCCCTGTACTTTGCCATGATATAGGTAAGCACATTTGAGAAAGAAAAGGTGACATCCTTAAATCAGTTGTTATTATTCGATCAATTATTGAAATATTTCATTTAGTAATACTTTACATTATTTTGTGGAGCACGAAAGTAATGAATTAGCTACAAAGAAA
>NC_053171.1:58181288-58188788 GCF_016835505.1 Polypterus senegalus
GGCCATCTGTTTTCCCAGGAAACTGTCAAGGGTAATTTGATGGATGCCCCCACCCTACTTGAACCCCCCACCACACCCACCCATCTGTTTGATGACCTTTAATCCGGCCATCTGTTTTCCCCAGGAAACTGTCAAGGGGCGATTTGATGGATGCCCCCCACCCCTTGAACCCCCACCCCCTGCTTGGCCACCTGCGCTGAACCATCTCGGTAGGGCAAGTCCAGACATGCCCAAGGGCTGTCTAGGCCTTCGCCGCTCCCCCTTGAACCCATCAACACCCCAGCCACTTCCGAGCCCCCCTCTTCCTAAGACAAGTTCAGGCATGTTGCAGCCGGATCCTGGACAAGTTCAGGCATGTTCCTATCCATACCCAGACTGAATGGCCTGCCTAAGCCTCACCGATAGGCAGCACATGATGTCTGGCCCCTCCACTTCCGAGGACATACACACACACACACATGCTCAGGTCGGACCGGGCTAACTCTTTGCCGTTCCTGTCAACATTGACCTGCCAATCCCAAAAATGCTTGTACCTGCCGCTTATTCATCGGACGGGGCCAATTAAGAATGGCATCAATTTTGGAACATTGTGGTTTAACAACACCCCCTCCTACTAGGTAGCCCAAATATTTGGCTTCTTTTAATCCAAAAAAACATTTCTTTGGATTAATTCGAAGACCAGCATTAGCTAGCATGGAGAGTATTGTTTTAACCTGGCAGACATGATCCTTCCACGTGCTGGAATAAATGACCACATCATCTAGGTAGGCAGCGCTATATGAATTGTGGGGCCTTAGCAGTGTGTCTACCAGACGTTGGAAGTAGCTGGTGCCCGTGCAAGCCAAAAGGAAGGACCCTGTACTGCCAATGTCCACTGGGCGTACTAAAAGCGTTTTTTTCTTTGGTGGAGTCCGCTAAGGGAATTTGCCAATACCCTTTCATCATGTCAAGAGTAGTTAGGAATTGAGCGTTCCCCAGCCGATCAAGTAAATCATCTATCCTTGGCATGGGATACGCATCAAATTTAGAGACCTGATTAAGTCGACAAAAGTCATTACAAAACCTCCACGACCCATCAGGTTTAGAAACTAAGACAATTGGACTAGACCAAGGACTATGGCTTTCCTCAATAACCCCTAATTCTAGCATTCGTCTAATTTCCAACTCTACTTCCGCTTTCTTTGCCTCCGGAGCCTATAAGGTCTCTCTCTGACAATCACTCCAGGGTTAGTAATAATATCATGAACAATCAACGCAGTACGTCCTGGTATCTCGTCCACAACTTTAGGGACAGACAAGATAGCCGTCTCGAGATCTTGTCGTTGTTTGAATGTCAAATCGGGGCCAAAATTAAGATGGGCACATGACATAAAAGAGAACGAGGCTGATTGGACGAGGGATCAGGTTCCCTGTCCTTCCATGGTTTCAGCAAATTAATATGATATACTCGTTCAGTAGGTCGCCGATTAGGTTGTTTAACCAAATAATCAACGAGACCTTTTCTTTCTTTAATTTCATAAGGGCCTTGCCAATGTGCTAACAACTTTGAATGAGAAGTTGGGACGAGTACCATCACACGATCACCCGGGACAAACTCCCAAATGGTGGTGTTTCGGTTATAATAACGGACTGCGCTGCTTGTGCCTTTTCCAAATTTTCTTTTAGAATAGGTCTGATTTTCTCTAGTCTATCGTAATTGCGATATATTCAAGAATATTTGAAGTTGGGAGGACCTCCTCTTCCCATCCTTCTTTTAACATATCCAAAAGTCCTCTGGGTTGTCTTCCATATAATAATTCAAAGGAGAGAAACCAGTAGAGGTCTGAGGACTTCCGATAGCAAACAAAACGAGAGGAAGCAACTGATCCCAGTTTCTTCCATCCTCGTTAACTACCTTGCGTAACATCTGTTTCAAAGTTTGATTAAACGTCTACCACCCGTCAGTTTGGGGATGATAGACAGACGTTTTCAGATGTTTTATTCGGAGTAATTTGGCTACTTCCCTGAACGTCTCCGAAGTGAAAGGAGTCCCTTGGTCCGTTAAAACCTCTTTGGGGATCCCAACACGAGCGAATATCCCTACTAATTCCCGTGCGATGTTTTTGTATTAGCTGAGCGCAAGGAACAGCTTCGGAAAGCGAGTGGCATAATCTACTAGCACCAAAATATATTTAAAACCTTTTAACGAGGGTTCCAATGGTCCTACGAGATCGATACCGACTCGTTCAAAGGGATATCAATAAGGGGAAGGGGAACGAGAGGAGCTCGTCCTTCTAGGAATCTGGCGAAGTTGACACTCGGACAGGAAGCGCAAAATCGCCGGACCTCCTCGTTAATTCCCGCCAATAGAATCGAGCTTTATTCTCTCTAACGTTTTTCGAGCCTAAATGGGCTCCTAGAAGGCGTGTGCTAATTCACACACCTTTCGCCGAAAAGTGCGTGGAATTAACAACAACGTTCGCACTTCTCCCTCGTGATCTGCCACTCTATATAATAATTCGTTTTTTAATACAAAGAACGGCATCGGTGGCATGGGATCCAGGGTTGTATAACCCTCGGTAGATACTACTGCATTCCTAATATTTTTTAAGGAATCATCGTTCCATTGTTCCCTTTTAAAAGATGATGGTGTTAATAGAAATTGAGCAGTTAAATCTTGTATAGGGTCTTGTCGACCTTAAGGGTGGTTTCTGTCTCCACGTCTTCTCGTTAACTGCTGGTTCCCGCAGAGGTCGATGGGACATCAATTTCTTCACATTGGGTACCCGTATGGGTCCGTGCTACTGTGGGACATGGCGTGGAGGCAGTCGGAGCAGTATTCTCCATTACTAAGCCCAAATGTTTCGGAGGTACAGTTACGTTATTACCGCTGGTAATTTATTCCAGTCTCTACCCAATATAACTGGAAAAGGGGATCCGTAATACAGCCATGGCCATACTTGTTAGGTGATGATTCACGATATTACACATCTGGCGTTTTATAATACCTGATATCCCCATGAATACATTTTAGACTAGTTTTATCCTAGTCCACTGTTGCGTAAAACGAAGCGGGTGGCAACAATGGAAATGTTACTCCCGGAATCAAACATTGCTCTTACCTTCCTGCCATTTATAATAACTGCACCTGTATATGGAAGAGATAAAGGATTAGTCACAGTGGCACAATACCTTTCTCCCTTAACTAATGAGCAATCCATGGGCTCGATGGTACAGTTAGGGGACAGATGTCCAATCTCCCCACACTTGAAACAGCGGGAAGACTAGCACCTCTGTCCCGCTTACGGACGGCAGGCTCGGGAGCTTGTCGGGTGGGCTCAGGAGTTGCCCCACGTGCCTGTTGGGTTCGGCGAGAACCGTTCTGATTTCCCTGATTTGCAAGCCGCCCAGTGACGCTCGTGATCTGGATTAAGGAGTCCATGTCCTCAAAATTATGTTTCCGGACTTGCTGGGCGATATGGTCAGGGAGGGCATGCACAAAAGTCTCACAAGCGAGCCGTTCAGCCATTTTATGGAATTATTAATATCGGGCGTAGCCAGCGACATACTTTTCCCCAGGCTTCAAAGCCCTGGGTTCTTATGGTCTGTCGGGATCAAACTGCCACTCCCTCCATTCTCGCCTGCTGTTCCGAGATACGCCGTGGCGTTTGAAGACCTCCTTTTTAAGCGTCATAATCAGCAGCCTGCTCCTCAGTTAGATCGTAATAGGCTCTCTCGCGTTCCTTCAGGTAGGGAGCCAGTATGTACGCCCATTCCGACCTCGGCCATGCGTTCCGCTTAGCGGTACGCTCGAAAATCAAAAAGTATGTCTCAATGTCATCTGACTCAGTTAGTGTTGCTATAGCAACAGGAGGTGGCGAGCGACCTCCATCCGTTCACTTGCAGTAGCAGCAGCAGCACGAGCGTTGGCTTCAGCTACTTGGGTCCTTGTTTCACCCATCTGTAGCTTCAGGGTTTGCAGATCTGTCATGATGGTGCTCAAAATAGAATTAAGGTCCTGTTCTTCCGACATCTTTTAAACTCGACGAAAAACAATCCTTGTCGACTATGCCAATGTGATAAGGTTTCTTTTTGAAAAGAATAATACTTCAACAAAGAAAAAGTTTTGGGGACCGTCCCCATATATTGTCGTCCAGACAATCAAAGAAAACACGATTCAAAGTCTTAAAATAAAACAATGAACAATCTTCTTGAGAAAAATGGCGACTTTATAGAGGGAAGGATTATGGGACAGGAAATGGTTGGCAGTAAGTGACGTCTTGAAACAGGAACCGGAAGTGACGTCATCAGGATGGGACGGAGGTGATGTGAATTGATGGAGCCGGAAGTGACATCATCATGGTGGAACCGGAAGTGACGTCGTCGCGGCCATTTTGGAATCCGGAAGTGGAGGAGTTATTTTTCTTCCAGTTTTCTGTCGGGCAAAAGAGATTTAGGTAAGTACCACGTGACAACCCTCTATCTCGCGATGTTTCACTCATCACAGCTCTTTGACTGCCTCCTAATCGCACATGTGTGACAACATATACACAATTATGAGAAATTGGCTTCATATGCTGCATTTGACTCATCTAATACCTATAGTAGATGGTGCTCTTCTGTAGTCAGGGAAAATGCCAGTGACTAAAATAACAATTAAAATATAACCATAATTGAGGTAATTAGGAAACATTTTTTAAAACTAGTTTCTTTTTTCTTCAGCAATCTACTGAGAATAAAAAGAAAGTGTTCAACTTCTGTCTCCTCCAAGATGCCTTCAAAAAGATAAAATGTTTCAGAAACTGTCCTTTTGGTAAAGTTAACATGGTTTTGCCATGTACAAACATGAACTGTAACTTTAACATTTTTTAGCTATCTTAGATATGAAAATGAAAATACTGGGGTATATTAAGCTGATGTTAGGTTGACCTCCTCTGCTATCAATAATAATAAACTAAACTGACCACTACATCAACCACTGAGACATTTCCTTACAGTAGAAAATATCAGCAATGGATCAGTATATAAAAATCATAATAAAAGTTTGTAAGTGAAAAATAAATAAATGTCGCTGAAATACGTCCAAACTAGGCTAATGGAAGCATAAACTAGGTTAATGAAGCCATACCCCTAATATCATTCATAGTAATTAAGAACGTAAAGACATAAATTCATTGGCATAAGGATTACTCTTACCCGGAGATAATGGATATAAATAGAACACAAATATCTGCAGGAAACTGCAGTTTTGAAATGCTCTCACAAATGTTCATTAGCTTGTATAGATGAACAGGAAGAATACAGTCAGGGAACGCAGGAACAGTAGAAGTTGCTAACTTATAAAAACCCAAGAAAAAAAATTGCAATTGCAAGTTTCAATCATTTTAAATTCGAAGCAAATTTATCTGCATGTTCTAAAGTGATGAACATGTAGTTTTATTGTGTGGTGCAATGGCAAGAGGAACCTCTATAAGTAGGTGGAACTTCAAACAAAGACTCGCTAAGCCATTGGTTGAAGTTAAATTTGACAGTCAACTTCAGATCGTTAATAACTGAACAATGGAATTTTTTGACTGGTGTGTGCAACAACATGATTTGCTGAAGTTGAATTAGATTTACATTTATTTCACCCCTAGATCCACACCTAAAAAGTTTCTGGGCTGCAGCAATACCCCTCCCACATAAACAATTTGTTTTCACATGGCCTGTGCTGTTCATTGTAACAGCAGTCATTTCATTGCATGTCCCAGATGATAATGACTTTACACCTTTCCAGACCCACCAAAACGTAGAGGAGAGGTGCTATAATGCAGTGCATGCCACTTGCCTGTTTATTTGAGGAGCGCACCATAAGACTCCTAAAATGCATGTGGCAATATCTTAATGTGTCAGGTGGGAGGTCTGCAGCATCGTGATCACATACACAAGGTTGATTTGCATAGTCCATATATGGTTGTTTCTGGGTGGCAATTGGGCAGGGCATGAGGCACATTTACATATGCACATTTAAAAGATGAAAGTGATTTATTAGGCATAAACTGAATACAAATGTACATGCCCCAAGTTTTATAAAAAAATTTTCCTGGTTTTTGGCATATGCATACTTTCACACTTGAATCCATGCAGTTTTATTAATGAGACCCCTGTACTGGGGAAGTGTTATTTTAGATTTACACAAAACATCCAATCAAATGGATTACCTAAGCAGTTTTCAATTTTTTGTCACATCATTTTAAATTTAATTACATTCATTATTAATGAATGCCCATCCATCCTCCAAACCTGCTTATCCAGATGATGATCACAAGGAAACTAGAGGATATCCCAGCATCTATTTGATAGATGCAATTTTTAATTAATTTCTTTCTTTGAGTAACTACCCCAACTCTGAATATGACTCAAACACACCAATAATATGTCTCTGATGAACCAGATTGGCTACCGTTAGCTACTTGAATTCAGAACTTCTGATAACAGATGAGCTGAGCAGAGGAGAATGTATACACAGTCAGGCAGTGGTTGGTGCAAAGTGATAAAGTGCTTTTATTTAAAAAAAAAAGAAAACATTTGGGTCCAAAAGTGCAGTGCATTCCAGATCTTTGTCAATGAACAAATAATCTATACCATTAAAAGGCAAAGCCCTCACTGACTCACTCACTGACTGACTGACTCACTCATCACTAATTCTCCAACTTCCCGTGTAGGTGGAAGGCTGAAATTTGGCAGGCTCATTCCTTACAGCTTACTTACAAAAGTTAGGCAGGTTTCATTTCGGAATTCTACGTGTAACGGTTATAACTGGAACCTACTTTTGTCCATATATACGGCTATAGCCAGCAGCTCGGTTGCCGTGTGAGACAGAGTTGCGTCTTGCATCATCACGCCTCCCACGTAATTGAGTGCCTGCCCATATAAGGTAAATATTCGCAGGTGAAGGACTGTGTTTAGCATATTTATAAGTGCAGCTACTGCGGAAACCCTCCCTCAGCGAAAGTGTGAGAAAAACTTTTAAGTGCCGGGTCTGAGCTAAAATTAAACAAAGCCGTGGACATCGCTAGATCGCACAAGATATTCGTGAGATACAAGTTTAATGAGAAGACGTAGGGTATAAAGCCTGGCGAAGTCATGCCTTCTCTGCTGGCTTAAAAAAAATATCTGAATCACAAACAGATGTTAATTATATTTTGTCCATGAATACTTATTAAATAATTCCAAATAGTCTGTCTGCTTCCTTTCATAGCTTTTCCGATGGTTGTGCTGCTTCCAGACATGTATTTTCGTATTAAAGCATTTAACCAATCACATTTCAGCCATCATTTGTTGCCAGGCAGAGAGGCCTTCACAATCCGTTCTGCAGGCCCTCTAACACAGAATAAATGTCTATTAAACTGTTGCTTCAACCAATCAGATTTTGAGTTGTTGTCACGGAATGTAACTTCATAACAACACGTCCTCCAAATACGAGCCTGATAGAAAGAAATAATGATAATTACATCCTTGATGACAGCAACACTCATAACA